>NW_019211454.1:17090058-17119543 GCF_002443255.2 Varroa destructor | reverse complement strand
ACATACACATACACACACACACACACACACACACCTAAGACACACACACACACACACATAAGACACACACACACACACAGCTAGAGACACACACACACACGCACGCTAAACACACACACACATACAGATACACCACACACACGCATACATACAGACAGACACACACACGCGCATACAGACAGACACACACACGCACATACAGACAGACACACACACGCACATACAGACAGACACACACACGCACATACAGACAGACACTCACATACTTACAGGCACACACTCACACAGACACACACTCGCGCACGCACATACACACCAACACACTCGCAAACACCAGCATATACCAGCACACACTTGCAAATACCAGCACACACTTGCACACACCAGCACACACTCGTACACACCAACACACACTCGTACACACCAACACACACTCGTAGACACCAGCACACACTCGTACACACCAGCACACATATACACAGGCGCACACACATAGACGCGCACGCTCACACACACATACCACATAGACACAGACACAAACATATGGGCGCACACATACAGACCCAGACATATACGTGCACACACCCAAACATACGTACACACATACACACCGGAAACGTTTTTCTATTTTAATGTTAACCTGCACTCCAGGCGATATCCATGCCTATCCTTGGCTCGTATCGTTGCACTCACATTCAACGAATCCGGCTTCTAACTCAGATCTGAAACGGCTGAGTAAAAATTTGTTCTAGGCGTTTTAGTGGGTTTTCGAATGCGCCTTCACCGAATATTGTTCTGCCTCTACCTCGTTTGGTTCTGACACCTAACCAGTTAGCCAGTCGATCTCGAAAAAATGACTTCTGGACTATTTGCGCTATATCGCTAATAATTGACTTACTGAAGTGCGCTTGGTCTTTGGCCAATTCTCTATGTGAGCGCGGTAAAACGCGACTATCGCACTACTGTGTAAGCGACTAATATCAGGATGATTTAAAAAAGGAAATACCACCGAAAATTGCAGTAATAATAATAAAGAACAACTATTTGACTGTAGTTAACCCAAATTGTGGTGTGGGTCTGCGGTTGCGGCAGGGTCCGCGATGGAAAAACGTCAAAACATTAATAACAAATAAAACGATGAGGTTCGTATCAATAGGACGTTGATCACATTTGATGGCGATCTTATGAACAGGCCGCGCAACTGTAGGCTGTGATGAAAGCGACCGGATACGGCAGGCACCGATCAGTTAAGAATTGAACTACCCCACAACAAACGGTAGTAACTCGGCAGTCGTTCGCCAAATGCAAAGAAACAACAAGGCTAAATGGGGTATTACTGCGAGCGACGACTAGCTGGGCCAGTTCGAGACAAGACTGATCATAACAGAACTGAAACAGGACCAAGTGGAAACTACAGGCTATGCGTGGAAACGGAAGCGGAGGCAAAACACCAAAATGCTTACCACTTCGGGTACGGCTACCCTGTCGACGAAAGGGCGGATACAAAAAAAAACATAAGAAGCGAAAAACAGGAAAAAAAAACGAAAAACAGGAAAGAACGATACGGAAAGCTCATGTCATCCAAGCCATCGTGCTGATAACCTCTTGGCGAAACAGCTGTGTGGTTTATACGGTATGATACGACGCTATCGGGTATCGAATACCGTCAGAGGTGGCCAGTTCTGCTAGCGAAGGGGTGGGTACATTTGTAAATATGAAACACCATGACGATAGAATGTCAATTAACATAATGGCGATGAAGACACAATGCTGCTGATGATAATGACGACAAAATGATGATTATGATAATAGATAATGATGAAATGGAGAATATGCAGGAGGGGAGCAAAGAATAGCAGTAGTTAAGATGGCTAGAAGACAGGTGGAGATTGATCATAGAACGAAAGACGCTGATAATGATGATGATGATAATAATGATAATTATTAAAAAGTGAGGGGTGGAACAAGGGTACAAGAAGAAAAAGAATGGTTGCTACTGCTGCGGACGAAAATGGGGCATCAATGAAAGCGGATGCGATGAGGTGAGGCTGCCGATAATTGATGGTGAAAATAAATGCAGTGAAAGCAACAACAACACCTAAATAAACATGTTTTGCAAGTCAACGGGTTGAATGTGTCGTTTTCTTCTAAGGTAGAGCATATATGTACCTGCAGACATTTTGGTGATATAAGATTTTGAAAGTACTAAAGGAACACATCTGTGGAGCGGTCAAATTAGCTAAAAAAAGCAAAATGGATAACTCGCAGTCCGCAAAGCATGGTATTATTGATTACATATAACTCTTTTTATTTATACAAATATTGTAATGAGTGTGTATCATTCGGGATTTTATTGATGAGTATCGATTAGATATACTGAAAATACTGCCGACAGTTCTGGATTTCATTTATATTGATGTATATCATTGGAAAGACATGCGATTCCACAAGCGAGTAACCAAAGCTTGGTAGCTACGACAATAACATTTCATGATTTTTGTTTGTGAATACATCATTAGATGATATCGCACGTATCGAAAGTTTTACTTAAAATCCAATTAATGTGCTAAAAATTCAACATTGACTTTTTTAATATAATATTTATTGTTTTTTGTCCTAATTCTATCTAGATCAATCCGAGTTCTAATTATCCATAAACGAAAGAAATACACAAAAAACCTTGCACTGTAGATCTCCTCACACATCTTCAAATAGTTTAATCTCTCATAGTGTTACAATGTTATTAACACCGTGTAGCTTAGCGGGTCCTTATCATTTTGACAGTAATAAAGGGGAACGTTTTTAAAGACATACTTTTTTTCTTTAGAATGCCAACTTACATCATGTGACTAGAACTTTTCCTGGCCGTTCAAGGAAAAATGGTTTTTATTTTTAATTCATCCTTGCTACATTTCGACAATAATCGAATGGAAATTCTTTATCCTTTCATGTTTGTTTTTTACAATTCTTATTTTCTATTTGTTTTCCTTGTCTTTAAGATCTTCTATCTCGATAAGAATCTAAAAACAGCAAACATTCATAAGAACGTTATGATGACATAAAAGTTACTGAAAAAAAGAATAACTCGAAAACATCTAAGATCTAAGACTGAATTAAATAAAAAAAAGAGTTGAGAAGTGTGTTCACTATATGGGTTGTCTGAATATACAGAAGTTCCAGTACTAAATGTAGGAGCTATTTGATAATCTAGCCCTTAACATGTAGGCCTTATTTAACTATAATGAAAGTGGAAACAACCAAACTCTAACGAACGGGCTATATAAGATTGAATGGCATAAGGCAACGCTTAGTACAACTGCAGGTGAGCTTTTTTTAACAAAAAAAAAACTCTGTACTTTAATTCTACTTTCTTTTTGTTCATTTGATTAATGCGGGAATGTATATAGCTTTTTATTAATTTATTTTAATGTAATTTTATAAATAATGGAAGAACGTATGCTTCAATAAAAAGGATAATTAAATTAAACGATAATTAGTTTAATTCTCAGTAAAGAAGATGTAGAATCAGAAATAGAATCGGTATCAAAAATATAAAAAAATAGCGATTATGACAGTATATTACTGAACCAGAAGAAAAATTGTAGAATACAGACACTGAAGCTATTGTTCGATTACATTTTCCTCAACCTAGGCCGTGACTGAAGCATGTGGACCAGACTGGGGTTGTCGTCGAATGGCTATGCTGTGCGCTGTCCATTTTGCCATACCTCGATGAAGCGCTCCAAATATTCGAGATCTGCGACAGCATTGACGGTTTCTACTTTCGGGCATTATCTCATAATAATAACAGTCCTTGATGTATAACACATTGCGAGCATGATCTAAGTCGCTTTATATTTTCTTCGATGCCATTTTTTCACGTGATCTTTCTGTAGGGAACGGCACGGAACGACCAACTACTATGGAGATGGTACGCTCCAAATGGGCTTTATACTGTCAATAATAACGAAAATGTCTCTAGCTTTTTCCCATCTTACCAAAATTCACTTTTTGAGGAGCCTATTTCTTGCTTTTGCTCAATATCCTCTTTAGAATTCTATAGTTCTGAAAAGGAACCCAATATTCGCAATCTTTAGGCCTTATTTAGTTAAGAATTTCCGTGGTCACAGCAACTTGTCTCCCCGTTTGAATTCCTGAAATGCGGTCATCTTCTCTAGGGCCTTCAGCGGCCCGATTCTCGTTTTTTTAATGACTGCACTAACAAAAAGCTATTATTTCGCTAAAAGTTTTTTGCGCAGCGTTTTTACTAGTCTTTGAAGACTTCACTTTAGAAAAACAAACTTTATCACTTCAACTTTAAACATTATCTTTATCTCTAAACTCACTCTTTTCTGGTAACACTCGCCAGCTGACAGATGTATATCATGTGTACTCTATATAAATGTTTACCAGACTTCAATGAAGTGCAATTTAAAAGTTTTCTGCGTGCCAAATAGCTCCGAATGCGCTAATAAAGTAAGGATTTGTAACCAATTAAGTACATTCAGAAAAAGAACTTATTTTTCATTAACGCTCTCCTTTTCCTTCACTCTTCAAGACTAAGACTTTTGTTCGACTCTGGTCAGATGCGTACAAGACTAACATCTAATATTACTAAGAAGAAAACCACGGTACAAAGTGCCCAAACTAATAGGTCGATTATTTTATTTCGTAAAAGACTAGCAGCCTAAGCAGTATCAAAGCACCTCTTTATATCTCTATCTGAATAAAGAATGCTGACGACAATAATACTTAAAGAGGCTATGGCGTGTGTAATCTTATTGCTATAATACGTAACTATGGTACGCTGTGTAGGAAGACATTAAGATTTTGAAATCATAGAGTAGGTCTCGGACTCGTTTAAAGTATCCATGTAATCATAAAGCCAAGATTTCCATCTGACAGAATTTCAGTCGGAAATTTGTGTTAATTAAAAAATTCGTGCAGAGGTTATATCTCCAAGTTTTTTTGTTTGTTTTTCTATTGCTGATATCTATTCCGTCATGATGCTTGCGAGAGCTTTAAGTCAGACTTGCATTCATCTTATGATAGTTCCGTTCGGTGCCATCGTATTCATATCGACGATTCTACATGCGAACTCCCTCCGTAAATTATCAACATCTGTATGGTTGCGCACCGCTGAAACACGCATCAATTACACAGCGAGAAGGAAGCCGTCTTTTCCTTTATTGAAACATATACGACACATTTCTTGACTGATAAATCATAGACTCTAACTAGCATACAAATCACTTTGACCTGCCATGCAATAAATACTTCATCTTTTTCGATTTGCTGCCATTAAGTTTAAGGTCAGTGCAATAACATAAAAATAATCGAACACCTAAATGGAGGGAAATGCAGGGACAACGTGAGCACACGGAACCGACCAAATTAAAATGTTATTCAGTGTGCTTTAATTTTTTTGTTGCTTAATCTTACTTGTAACCACCAGCGTATGATAGTATGTTACATGTCAAACAAAGCACTGATTCACAACATTGGTAGTAGACGGTTGGGTTGCAAAACCACTTCTAAGATTGTTAACTCGAACCGTGTGAAATTTCAGGTCTTTTTCATTTCGAAGGAAATGCTCGAGCATTAACACTGCTTTGGAGGTCAGCAATGCTATCATGGCAAGAATGAGTTATAGGAGCAGAAATAATAACTATGCAGTAACATGCTTTTGACGTTTTAACAGCACGCTGTCCGTCCGTCCTGCCTCCTCCCGCCTCGCGCTTTGTTTCTCGGCAGGCTATTTTAGCTCGTCTAGAAATCGCTAGCGCACATGCCAAGGAGGCTTGGCATGACGCTGATGGTCATTGCCGACATGAACTATAGTGGCCCCCCGATCGTCCTGCTATTGCTGAAGGGGCCGGCGGCGACAGCCTCGGCAGCGGGTACAGGTCACTCGACGTTTTCGTTGATGGTAGTAGCGATTTCAAGTGGTGTAGCAGGAACAGCTAGTCGTCGCTGACTTTCAGGCTCAGCAATAATAAGCGAACTCGTCGTATCTCAAGCAAAGAACGATAGGAGAAGAAAGATGGTTGCATAGAGGGAGAAAGAAATAAAGAAACAGAAAATTCTACCGAGTTTTTGCCGGCACATCAATGTTTGCTTGCTGGCTGCGGTGGTTATGATATGGTGGTTCCGACTCTAGGTGCTGACACTGTGGCTGAGGCAACAGTTGAGGGCAAGGGAACGGCCGCTGCTGCTAGAAGAGGACGGGGATCTAGAAAAGGATGGGCCAGAATAGGATGGAACGGAGTGGGTCTACAGACGACATAATGCAGACGGGTGGCGGTAAGTCGCGGTGTCAGCCCATTCTATCGATGCCGTTTCCCGTTCTATCGGTTCCCCTTTCCCTCACTTTTCTCTCGTGCTTTCTTAATTTTACCCTCTCTCGCACGTGTGATTTCCCTCCTCCAATCGCTCCATCGCTCCGTAGCGTTTTCGTGCTTTCTTGTGAGGTCTATCTATTGTAAGTTGTAGAACGCTAAGAACGACCTCATGGACATTGGGGCTTGCATTGCCGCTTCTTGATGCCTCTGGTGGAGAGCAGAATGTGCAAATTTACGAATATGTTTTTTTAAGCTGTTTGGGTTATTTGTACATTTACGAAATTAATACTGCTTTTGCTCCATAACGTATCCGACAAACGGCTGCTTCTCGCTCGTAAAACCATAGTTGTGGGGAAGATAATTTCTTATTGATCGTCACTGAGCGTCACTCTTCACCAGAATGCGCAAGTATAACATGAACGATTATGCAATTACCGAGTACTGGACGATGAAGACAACGACAACGACAACAATTGCGCCTGGTAGCAATCGTGAATGTTTCTGTCTTTGTCTGAATATATGCAGCCCATTAGCAGTCCGTTAGAAGGAAGACTTTCGAGATTTAGCCCGACTTTTGCTTTATTCCTCTGACCCGCGTACTTCGAGCTCTGGCTCTTAGGTCTGCGTTAGATGCGCCTGCGAGTCCAAGTTGTACATGGGGTCCCAAACGATGAGCGCCGCTAAGACTAGCTCCGACACTCGACTCAGCTCGAGCGCTGCCAAGGCAAGCACAGAGAAAGGTTGGCTGCGAACGGCCGCCATCTTGGAGTGAGTAGCCTGGCTGTGGCGATGATGGCCTGCCCTAGTGTCTGCTGCTTGTGGCCAGGGGTGAGCGGCCGGGAACCGCGGCTGGAACGGCGAGTGGAGCGGCAGTCGCGGCGCTCCATGAGAAGTGGGAGTTGAGCAGCCGACAGGAGATGGCTGGCTGTTGTACGGACGTCGCGACGGACGGACGTTAGGAGGCAACCAAGCAAGTAGACAGCCAAGCAAGGAGCAGGCTGCGGGAGGCCACCGCAGGCCAGCAGCAGGCGAGTCAGACAGTAGTAGGCGCAGCAGCAAGAGCCAGGAACAGGCATTACCCGTACTAGGATAGCAGAGGCGGCCAATCACGCTCAGTAGAGCGGCCCGCGTCTGAATGCGTCTGAGTACGTCTGACGTGAACCGTTTGAGGTTCAGGTCGGAGTACGTGTCGGATACAGGAAGGCATAAGCAGGGAGCAGAAAGACAGGCCAGAAACAGCCAGAAAGTTCGAAGAGAACAAAAGACAGCAATGGCAAAATATAGGAAAAAGGTAAGAAGACAAAGAACTCATACAGTTCGAACTCTCTAAACCCGAGTCGAGTTGAGGTGAGTCAACTCATCATTATCATCGTATTGGCTGGATTAAGTTAGAGCAGCGTAGAGAGAGAGACTCGTGCCGCTAGTGTAACTAGCTGGTCCTTCGGAAAGTCGTGCTTGACGAGTTTGACTGTGCTTTGCTGCTGAATAAAAAAGTGGGATTGACAACAACAACAGACTGAAACAAGGAAAAACATACTGCTGGACAGGCTGTGGGTGGCGATTCGGAATTCGACGTTAGGTCCATTTGTTGCTCCCGTATGAGCCTCGAATAATAATTGAATGAAACAAAGTCAACCAGCTGTACTGTGTCCAGTGGAGGAATCTCTGGATGAAACGGAGCACCTTGCGAGCCTTCGGCGAACCCCTGTAAGTGTCATTGAACTAGCTTTTGAGCTGGGGCAAGTGGATAGGCTGGGAGACTCACAGCTGTGGATCAAGATACTACCAAGCTGATTCTGGATTGACTATCTTCCGTTGTGTGAAGTCGAAACAAAGGCCTCGACACATCCATCAGCAGGCGAGACAAGGAAACAACAGGATATTGATCCTACAATACAAAACTACCATCAGGACGACAGAGAGGCGAAAAGACAACGGTTAGCTGTAAAACCGTGTTCTCTAGCTAGGAGGTTACACAATGCAAAGGCACGGAATCGGTCACTGAGTTGGTCCATACTTGTGGCAAGAATAGGCCAAATCTGCCTGAGCGTGTGTCGTGACGGCTAGGCGTAAACGCGAAAACGATAGCAAAGCTGCTGCTGCTGCCGCCGCAAGCAGTTACTGCTGCTAGCTGTGCAGAAATTGACAGAATGTATCAGATGCCAACGGGTTTACAAGCATGGCGTGAAGCGGCGATAGTCAGTACCCGAAAGCAAAAGCCGAAACAGACCCAGCGACACCGTAATGGATCAGACAGAACCTAACCCAACGTACCAACAACTGTTTTAGATCTGGATGCATGAAGGGTACGTTATTCTACCACACAGACATACTACAGTTATTTATAGTAAGATTTCGGTAAACACTAACACCAGTGTTTGGGGATCGGGGAGAAGTAGCGTGTCAACATTCAGGGGCAAAAACCATAATCAAAGCGTTTGTGAATATTGTGATTGCATCTGTAGCAAGGTGAGGAGGCTGAGCATCGTGAGGATCAAATGTGCACGAATGTTTCTTTTACATGCCTGTTATGAGAAGAACGCAACCGACTTTTTGAGAAGCTGTCATGTGTGATAGACGTAATTCACTGATTGGTCACCGTTGCTTGGTTAGATTTTAGGCGCGCTAGCTGCCTGTAAGTAATTGTAAGCGTGGGTGTACGCGAATGAAATAATCGGAAATTGGTGTAAAATTGCGCTGCCCTCCGTGAAAATCACTCGGGGCAACCAGGAAGAGCCCCGATTTCGGTCATAGATGTTCGCTTTGTGCGAGATTGTGAGTCTGTAAAATAATTGTGTCCCTATTTTTTCATCGGGATCGAACTACGTTTAGAGACCGTTTTCGTTACGCCTGCCGAACCGATACCCATTGAGATCATTAACCGGCAACGCATTCATATATGCACCGTCATTAGTGCATACAGCTGCATGCAGATGACATCTCACCATTTAAACCATCATGATCATCGTCATCAACTTTCGTTAGGGAAACGTGACGATAGTGAAACGCTTGCAAAAAGTGTAGCGTCCAACTCAAAGCTCAGAAAAAACGAGAACAAAAGGGATTTCCACTAGTGTAGAGCAACTGAATGTGCGTATGTGTCAGATAAACGGTGTTCATAGATGTAAGAAACAGTGATGCTGGTGATAGCTTAAAAGTAAGCTTCGTTGGAGTCAGTGAGTGCGACGCGTGGTGACCGGCGTGGCGAAGTTTCGAAATTGCATTTTGGAGGGACGACAACCACAAACGAAAAGTCTTTGGTGACTTTGTCCAGTTAATCTTTCGTTTCTATATAGCCGAGCTTACAGAGGCCCACGTAACTCGTCGACTGCAACTTAATTTCCTAATAACGCAGTAAACAGGCAGTGAAACAACAAAAAAAAAGAGATACCCTATCCAGTTCCTAAGAGACGACGAAAATAACGAACAGAACCAGTCACTAGAATTTATCCATTAAATGAATCAGTGGAACTGCTATGAAACAAAACCCTGCAGATATTTCTAGGCTTGACATTTCCTGCCGTCCTATTTTTCTCATTTGCTCACTCGTGTTGACACGACTTTCGTCATCTGTCATTGTATGATCGCCACACGCAGCAGAAGGTGATGCGGGGGCCCAGCCCACCGCTTCCGTGTCCCGCCCCCGCGCGTCAGCCGCTCAGAGAGCCGCTTACAACCCGTAAGCGGCGCGGCCAGCAGCAGCAGCAGAAACAACTTCTACAGATAAAACTGCAGCGGAAGCTGTACCGACAACGGAACGAAACTAAAGCACAGCAGACAAAATTGAAGAGAAGCAGAGGAGAGTTCGACAAAAAGAAACCAGTGGTTCACAGCGACAGGGTATATCGCATGGTCGAGAACTTTTCTTTTAAGAATCTTGAGAGCCTGTACTGCAACGGTGGAGTTGAGTTGGTAACATACGTAGGAATAATTATCAAGACACCCGAAACAACGACAAGATTGACGGCGAGAGGTGCCGGCGAAGAAAGGAGAACGAAGAACTGCTGTCAGACGACGACGAAGACGAAGAGAACGAGGACGACGGTGACGTTGATTTCCTCGACTCAGAAGCATACGAAGAAGGAAAAAATAGTAGGAGCAGCAACAACAACGAGAGCAACAACAATCACGACGACGACGAATCGTCCGTAGCTCCGGTGAGGCTGAGGACGTGCGGCGCTGGGTGTGCCGCCCATATCAGCGTACCCGTTGCCATCAGCGCAGTCCCAACGGCCTCCTCAGCCTATTCTGTGACGGGCGAGCCGCCGCGCTACCCTCTGCCGCCGCCCTGGCCACCCGAAGCATCGTTACAGTCATCACCGCTGGTGTCGGTGCCACCGCACCTGCAGTCGTCGCCGCTCACGGACTCCGGCGCCACGACGGCGTTCGTCGAGTCTCCGCCGCCAACAGTAGCAGCAGGGGTGACGCAGCGCGGCGCGCTCGCCGTCGTCAAACCCGTTGGCCTCAGCAAAGACAGCTCAGACAACAGTCGAAACAGCGCTCGCAATACAAATCAAAGAACATCTCTACAGCTGGACGAAGTAGCGGCGCCAACAGGCTCAGCCGTAGTTGCTGGCTACAACGAGGGCAGCGACGGCAGCAGTCCATCACCGCCATCGTCGCGGCGGCTGTGCGCCAGTGGGAGCCAAGTGGTGGCGCATAACTATCCACTTCTGCAGCAGCAGCAGCACCGCCATCAGCAACAAAAGCAAGAGCACAAGAGATGCGCTCATCTCGATCAGCACCTACGGCAGCAGGAACTATTGCGGCAACAAGTGGCGGACCAGCAAAGTTACAGTTACCATAGCCGCAGTCACAGCAATTACCATCCGTCATCGCTTTTGCATTCGCCGTTACGAGTGTCGCCGCCGCCGCCACGGGGATCCTTGGGATACATTCGTGGCTCGGAGGGCTTAAATGCGCCCGATTCCGGCCCAATTTTCGAGGATTTCGCTTGTCCCGAGAGTTCAGTAGGCTTGTGGGGTGGACGTGGGACAAGACACAAAGTGGACCTCGAGCTAAAAGCGAGATCGAGGGCGGTGTCCCGTTCGCCGACACGCGACACAGCCGAGCTTGTTGGTATGGGCTCGACGGCGGGCTTAACGACAACGTTGACTGCGGTATCAGCCTCAACGCCGACGGCTGTTTCAGGGGAAAATGCAGCCTTTGTGGTAACAACCGAACCATCAATGCCAACGGAGGTAGTAGAGCTCACGGAGGCGGCAGCCGCTACGGTTATTTCGCCCTCAAAATCACGACCGTATCAACATCGTCATCACCATCAGCAATATCGTGGATGGGCAACTCATCACCACAACCGCCGTCAACAAAATCATCAGCAAAACAGCTTTTACACCAGACACCAACAGCAGTCGCCGCATTATTGCTATTATTATACGGAAGTAGAAAGAGCTATGGCAGAAGAGGATTGTGGTGAGTCATATTTGTTGCGTGTGCGTCCGCCATTACCGGCAGATACAACGTCGATACTAAGGTCAGACTCAGCTGCTGTGATGTTGCCAGCAAAAAATATGTTACCGACTTCGCCGTTGACATCGAGAGCGACGACAACATTGTCTGGGTGCAGTAGCTCACCTACTGAAAGAACCCTTCGAGGGGTGGTCGCCGGGGATTATCCCGATTCTGACTGCGCATATCTTTCGTCAAGTGGCGAAGGCGGCAGCGGTTTTGGTGCCGTTTGGCCCCTGACTTCTGAAAGAAGCTCTCCAGCATCATGCCCTACTGGCACGCTTCTCTCAGCGGCGGACACGATGACGGTAGGGGCCCAGATGGACGGTACCGTCGGCGGTTTAAGGAAACCAACAATTTTGACAACTGAAGATGTCTCCTTCATTGTTGCAGACGCTGGCGCTGCAGCTGAAGACGGCGCAGGAATGACTGCAACAACTGCGGCACGAGCGACCACAGAAGAAGAAAGTGTAGCAGCTACTTCGACAACTGCCCCAGCAACAACGGCAGCCACAATAGAAACACCGACGACTACGAGTTCTACTGATGTTCGTGATGGAGGGGTTTCGGCAGGATTTAAGGAGCACGGTTCGTCACTGAACGACGCATTGGCGTGCGGTGTATCGGGCAGTTCGGGAATGTCTCCAGGAGGGTCAAGCGCCTTCAAAAGAATTGCTTGGAGAACACGGTACTGCTGTTTTGGCTGCAGTGTCAAAGAAGCCACGCTCGTCATCGCTGTTGTGTTTATTGTAAGTACTCATAATAATCTATTCCTATTCAAACAGACACTTTCGCACCAATCTGTGCCGAATTAATATAGGTAGCAGGCGGGCTATCAACAGAAGAAAATATTGATTATTCGCTTTTCGTAAAGTTCTATTTTTCAAATTTTCTAAGATAAGGATGGCTGAAGAATTAAGAAAACACTGTGTAAAAAAAATTAATTAGCATGAAAAAGGGTATTCCGAATCTTTGTGAAATGATCCGTGTTTGTAAAGGTAATATTTATTGTGAAACTATATTTGTGAAACTAGATTTTCTTAATCTATTAATAAAAGTGTTAGTTGTGATGTATCATCGTCCAGTGAGTATTTTCGTAAATTTACACATTTTCGTCTCGCCTGTGAATATAAGTTGCTCTTTTTTGAGAGTGTGTATATATATATATTGAGAGTGAACAGTATTTTATTCAATTATTTTATTTGTTCCTTCCCATAAAATCTCTTTGGGGAATCTCGAATAAAAGTGCTGCTTCTACATAGTTTTTATTCGGACTGCTTCAACTTTACCAAAAGAAGTCAAACGTACCTTAATTTTGTTTTAATGCATACACAAGGTTGCACAGTTTACCCAATAGCAAACCAAAGCACTTGTGAATATCATTCATTCAAACATTCAAAAACACCATTGACTCTTATTGTTTAGACGTTTGCATGCAACACGAGAAACCAACCAGCATTGCTTGTGATGCGCTAAGAAGTTTACTTTTTTCAAACAGAGCGTGCAGTGGTAAATTCAAACAAATTCTTAAGGAAAGAGTCCCCAAACCACCTTTTCCTAATGACTGTGTGTACTCCGCTTTTGTGAAAAGGCTATCATAATTGACGATCAATTGCATAACGTTCAAATGTTTCACGACAATTTAAATGGTTTGTGTTTTGAGGTTTGCCGGTGTGGCCTAGTCAATACAACCGATCAAGCTGTCGCTCCATCAAATGGGAACGTACATATGAATGCATCCGTTCTAAAGCGAAATCAACCGAGTCCAAGCGCTACCCATTGGTTACCCACCTCCACTAAGCGTTGGGTAACGGCAGACTGAGATGTATTCATTCTGCCAGGACCCATACCCGACGTTGATTCTAGCTAGGGGGACCCACCGCTCAGTTATGCAGACCAAACCAAAGCATCGCAGACTCGATGGCGCCTTATCATCGACAGCATTACTGATTCTGGTACTTAGTCGTTGTTGCCTGCGACAGGTAGCGGTGCTGCCACTGCCGCCGGAGCTACAGTGAGCCCTATTCCCACGGTTTGGAAAGCCAGTTTTGGCCAGCGCGATGTGCCGTCGACATGTTGTTTAACCGTCCCTAGTGCTTTTCAGTCTCTGTCTTTGCCTGTTGGGCAGCAAGCTAATATTGGCATGATACGGAGCTTGAAGTGTTGCCATTGAAGCTACTGTACCACAACACCAGTTCAGTCACTAAAGCACCCGTGTAGACAGACACCGAAAAGATGTGGAGACCTGTCAAGACGCTGGCTTGGTCGATCTCAGAATAACGGCGGGAATCCACACATATACCCATACGACTTTGACTCACTGCTGGCATCGCTCATATATACGCACCCTCGAATAGTTAATCAACAGGAATGCGCTGCTGAATTTGATTTGTTTACCGAAATTACAACAGCAGCAGTAGCAACGGCGACATACATCACCACTGACGTCACCAAACCCCTCGCCCACAATGATCCGGGTCCAGAAGGGGCCACGGCGGTCTTGCAAGGGGCTCTTTTGTGGGATAGTCAATAAATGAACTAGGGCTTCTAGAACTGGTGTGGTGGCTGATCCCGCCGCCGGCGTGACGTCCGGCGGTCAACGGCTGATGCTAGTGGAATAGGCTAACGTATTTCTGCATAACATGTTGCCATACTGTCACTGAGGTGAGTCGTGCGGTATGTTAGTTTGAACTAGTACAGTTGCATCTAATTCGAGCGCATTCAACAATACCAGAATATTAATAGACAGGGAATAAAAATCGGCAGCGACAATTGTCAGATGGTATTACTGGGTAGAAGGGAATCTTCCACATTGAAACGAGCATACTCTTGTCTGTCCTTTTTTTTTTTTTTGGTAACTATGGGTGCATGTATGGTATCCCAAAAAATGTATGCACTATAAATTAGATCACTATTTTTTGATGCTAGAGTGGCTGAGTGAGAGCATACGGCCTACCACACATCCAAGAAGATTTCGGTAAAGATGGCGAGCGTTGTTTTCAATATGACGGAGTACCTGCGCACTATCATAGTTATCTTGATGAGAACCTTTCAAGAAGGTGCGTTGAAGAAAGAAGTCTTATAAAATACCCTGCCCGTTCCGCAGACCTGACCACAATGGGCTTTTCCGACTATAATATCTAAAATAAAAAGTAAGTCAAAAAATGTTTCAAATTCACTTGAAGATACAAAAGCCACAATTGAGTTTGCGAATCAATAGCCTACCGTTACCAGCAGTTTATTAACCAGAACGGTAGTAGTTTTGAGAATCTACGGGAGACCCTTTTGCAATTTAGGTATTAATTGCATGAAAATAAGTTTTTTGTATACATTTTGTTAAGGCATCTTGTATATATATATATCCATGATGGCGCTGCGTTCGCGACATATTATGCTTTTGTTGGCGGAAGATGAATAGACCAAATGGGCCGGTGTGTATATCTACAAATTAGTTTACATCGAACTGACGAGACTGCCAGAAACGATGGTATTGTCAAAGGTGTTCCAAAAGAAACTGCAACGTGTAATATCGACTTGCACTCATACCAAATGAATGGTACTAAAGTAGATTTCTACGTAAATGTCAATAAATACATTTTGGAGCATAACTGTGTTCCGTCTTTAGCATTCCGACGCTTCTTTCGTAGCGTTAGGCTGAGCTTCGGTCGACAAATACCGGATTATGAGTTACAGCAAATGTGTAAAACTGCGCATTTAGAGTTGTCTCAAGCATAAAGAGTAACCTGAATCACTTCCTTCCGTCTTCGCGAAGCTAGAGCGTAACCCTAGATACGGGGCTTACTAGTTGCCCGCAGACCCACGGACCTTGGGAGTCAACCTTGTACTATGTAGTACACCATATATACATAACGTTGACACCCACGGATACAAGATAAATAATTATAAAGCTATTTTTCTTCAACAAACAAAAAGGCATTGAGTCGAACAAAACACTAACATATTTTCAGCTGTTTATTCACGCACATGCTTACTGTCCTAGTTGAAAGGGAAATATGTTTTGACGTGTTATTATGTATCGAGCGTTAAATCTTCGACGATTTCAAATACCCATACAGAGCTTTGTCAAGTTGGCGGGAAGTGGCATTTTCATGATTGTTAAGCCAAAATATCTCGAAGCTTCAACGAATCCCACAAAACGTTTTGATCTCTTCGAATACTTAGGCTAGTTTGCAAAAAAAAAGAAGTACCAGCAAAACTGGATATAGATCGAAAGTTGTGCTCCGCGCGATGTGGATTGAGAACAAACGACCTCGAATTTGCCACACACTTCGAACTGTTTGCGTTCGAATAAATAGAGGCACTAAGGCTTTTTTTTTTTGGACTCCACCGGAGTAGGCCAGGAGCGCAGTCTGTTAATGTATCTGTGCAGAACAACAAAGGCATAATAATCGTGGTAAAAATAACCAGTTATTGGTGTTGTAATTAACGTAAAATTGGATTGGAAGTGTTTAAAATTCGCAATTTTATTTGACTGAAGATTTTATAGTAATTTTTTGATAATTATGCTTTCCTTCGTGGCCGTGTGAATAGATATTTACTTCGTATTGTGCACTTTAACACTAAGAAAACAGTCATTCACAAAGAGATTCTGCTTAGAGAGCGTTGAACTTAACTTGAAATCCCACTTAAGTTAAAACCTTCTTGGGATTTTGCGCCTATATAACATTCGTTACACACACACACTTATATATATATATATATATATATATATATATATAGTATTAAATACAACGATTAATGAAAGACTAAATGTTTACCAATTCTTGGTGATTCACATTACTTAAACCTTTAGTACTTAATGCCATACTATTCTTAATATACAGAATTGTTCGAATGCAAGAAGGGAAATGCTTGCAAAACTTTCTTGCGGAGGTGTGCTATGGCGATATAACGAATATGTGTGACTAGAATCTGTATTTTGAGAGTTATGTACCTTATATATACTAGGCCTACTGGCCTGGCACAGATAAGAATTTGTATAACTATATAAAAAATATAATTAGGTGAACTGAATCGCTTAATTTGTTAAACGCTGTTTGTAGGTAATGATTATACTATGTTTAGCCCGAAAAAAGCAAAATCTCGACGAAGGCGTCTTCAAACAAAAAAAAATAAAAAATTTAAAGAATACACGAGTACCTTCGGAACAACAGTACATTAGTAAGCCTTTGAAACTGTCGTTCCTTGTCAGTCTACCATTATTTTTAGTACACTGCACTAAAATATAACGTTTGCCGGCTGTTTGTTCACGATTGCGCCATCACACTTCATATCGTCCATCTTTCTTGACATATAACATATGCACGATATCATCAACGGTACGATTTAATGAAATACAATTTCCTGAAATCTCAATCAACACTTGCATAGAAGACAGAAAAACCGACTTTGATGCATTGCTCACAATATCCTGTTTGTGGAATTCACCTGAGTATTCTTACTGCTAACGCCTATATGCTCGCTAATAGTCATTCAAATAGGCGTCAGAGGCCTTTCCGCTTCAGGTTTCGTTCAGGGCCTATTGGCCTGCACCTCTTTTAGCTCATTTTTGAGGTTTTGAATAGCTCGTGGACAGGCGGAAGCGCGTAAGGATGAAAAACCAATGGGGCCACTTCCTACAATTCTGTCAGTTTTTCCGGTATACAAAAATGCTGCAACGGGATACACGGCTGAATAAGGTCTCAAACCAAGCAAAGGCCCGATCCTCTTCCACTCGGCGCAAGTGAATAGCTGTTGGTCCAGCAATGGTTTGATTCGGTTTTACCAATACTGGTCTATCTACTAAAAAAAACTGACTTGTCTTTTACACAACGTATTATCAGGATCTGTTCAGATCTAAGGGAAGAGCAAAAAGATTTTTGGTTGGCAAGCTCCGCTTTTAGTGATGACACCTGCGGTCGCGGCGGCGACAGGTCACGCCAAGCCTAGCATTCTGAGATCTATGCTGCTTCGGACTGTGATTCGCCGCACGACACCTGCATACGGTTACGTTGGCACAGTCAATCAGAATTCGTAGTAGGCAAGAGACCTGATTACGAGGTAAGCTAAGGACGTTATCGATCGAAAGAAAACACTGTTCACTCTAGGACATGTTAAATGAGCTCTATCTAGTACCCCGTTGCTGGAGAAAAAGTCCTGTTCTTACTCGTGAAAAGAACAGGGCTAGTTATCGGCTCCGCCGATAATAGAAAGTCGAAGATTTCACTTGAAGAGTCGTAATTGCTTTAGGTTCACGGAGTTTGATGAGGCCCTGCACTGCGATTCCCGAGTCAAATAATACATTACTCTGGCGTCCATTCACTTAAAATTGTGGCTATCCTGCCAGCATATTTATTTGTGGTAATCGGAACTCCGACCTCTATTTCGACTTATTTTTTTTACAAAAAGAAAGCAAATTTCTTTTAGAGAAGTTTTAGCATCAATAGCAAATCACGATATAAAGTATATCTAATTTATTAGTCGCGTTTTAGAGTGTAAGAAGCATTTTATGAAGGAATTACGTACAGATCATTGACTTAGATTAGGATTAGTTTATTATTATTATAGATTAGGATTAGAAGCTTATCTAACCAAACAAATCTTTGACTTATGGGCTAGACCGATGAAGCGAAAAAATTAACACGAATTGTTTCGTAAGAACGATAACTTTTTGAAAGCGCTTTACCAAACTCAAAGCGATTTACCAGTATTTTGCAAAGAAAAGGGTTTAAATCAAGATCTATGGCTGGTACCAAGCCACTCTGATCAACTCAGTACAGCTTCAGCGGCTTCTTGTCACGATACAAGGGCTCGAGGTGAACAAGCGGGCCGCGAGCGCATGGTAGCATGAAAAAGCATGCAGTGAAACAAGCATGAAAGCATGCAGTCATAACAAGGGATGAATCGCAACACATACCGAGACAGAGTTTCCCGGGCTTTGAAAGGAAGAATAAGTGGATTCGGCAAAGAAAAGCGATCTTGGCACGAGTTAATCAGGACCGGCGGGAAGAATTTTGGAGTGTTTTTCGCGAGGTGGAGATTTACTCAAGGGTTCTAACGTGGTTGGGGAGAAACGGAACGGGATAGATTTGAAGTGACAGTGAGACGAGAAAAGGCTTCTATCGGGTTCGTGGAGTTTCGGCTAAATTTAGCAGCGCCATGATTAAAATAGGACTAGTCGAAAAATTCATAACCTATAAAGGCATTGCCATAAGACGAACGTTAGATGATTATAATGGTTCCATGCTATTCAGTAACAACGTGTGGCGAAAAACAAATGTGCAAGTCCCAGGAAGAGGGCTGCTAGTCTGCTTTGGTGGTCCTGGCGTCGTTTAACCAAGGTCGTCTGGCCGATTTCCCTCTGGCTGGGTTCAAACTTCTTAACAAACTGCAGAATTCGCGTGAAAGCTAAACTATGGAATGGATTGTTCTATTACAGGGTTTATATATGCCTGTTTATAGGAGGGAAACAAAGCTTGTGTTTGTTTTCTTATCTTTGAATCTTAATCAAATTTCTCTTACATACAACAGAAAGAGAAGAATGGAAAAATACGGTGAACGATAACGTTTGCATAGTTATCTAAATAATAACCAATATTGCTGAAAATGGCAAATAAACATGGCTTACATCATTTCTTGTCAATGTTATCCATAAAAAGACTAGTGATCCGAACGAACTGTTGATAGCCGTTAGTCGATTGCACAACTTGAATTTACAAATAAAAACATTACCTAAATAGTGAATGATTACACTATAGCTACATGTTATTTCTGACAGTGGCAACACAACATCCTCATAATAGATTTCGTTTATAATTTTTTATAAAGTAGAGCCGTGTGACACACATCGGATACGTTTTTTCTTTTTAAAGCAGGAATAGTTGTTAATCACGACTGTATTATTTGGACCTCGCAAATTGATGTCATAATAGCGTGTGCCTCGTTCTTCGAAAAACCAAAAATATCGCTTTTGCCTCGTATTCAAGAACTTTACTTTAGCGTATCTGACTCCGCAACCTATTTTCGGAGTAACACTTTGTCTTCAATTTTAGCCAAATCGTTTGCATCTTCAGTTTTACAAAATCTTTAATATAAAAATACGATGTTCAAATTTTCAAAGCCTCTCGCATTATAGCGTGTCTTTTTCGGTGTTACAAATAACACGAAGATACAGTAATACTAGAACATGTCTCAGAAGACTTTAGTGAAAGAATATCATCTAATCTAGCTAATAGCTTTTTGAGCGCGTAGTAGCAGCTCATTTGACCTATAGTCAGTTGCTGAATGGTAATTGTTTTCTTGTGTTAATGTATGCCAAATTTCAGGTAATTCGCATACTAAATTTGGTGTGCGCATGTCTAGCTTATGTGCAGCTTCCTGACGTTGATCTCGACCCTTCACTTAAGACCACGTGTAAGTACAACGGAGAAACATCTTGACTTACACGACTTGTTTTTCTATTAGTATTATCAGTGAAACGAAACGTATGTAGATTCTGTCTAGCCGGATTATAGCGGACAAGCCAGAGCACCGAACGTTCGACTTTCAAATCCATGGGGTTCGAAGCCCACGTGAAATTTCTGAATGTCACCACAGCGCAATATCAACACAGCTCACCACTGATGCTAACTATAATAAATCCTACCCTTACGATAATATTCGAAATGGTCTTCACCATTTTGGATAGAATAAAGTTTCAGTTGTGATATTAATATTGCAAAGTTTCAGTCTACTGTAACAAAGCTACTAAGATCGTTCTCTTCCCTTCTTTTGCGCTTCAGTTCTTGAGCATTCGTACTGGTTTATGATCACGAAAAAGAAGCAAAATGGATAACTCTGCCAATTATAAGTTCTGCTCCTGTTGCTATTACGAAGTTATAGCCATACTTTCGCGTATTCGCTTTAGAATATAACTTTTATATTTAGACTAAGATTAGCTCAGCATTGTGGCAATACTGGAGTATTAATTACCTAGACCGTCCTTTTCGCGTGTGGGCTCTCTCCCTCTTCCGCAGCCCTCCCTCCCTCCCTCTCTCACGCTCGATGTGGCTCTGCAGTAGCCCTTTACTTAGGACAAAGTTGAACAGCGTTCCACCTTCTTCAGGGGAAATCATGTTGGTGTACGAGCGAGTCACAAACTTGCGTTAAGATGACAACTATTTCTCGTGGAACCAAATAACGCTGCTAATGTTATAATCATATAATCTGTGTGACCATAGCATGTACGACGGCAGCTGTTCCTGAAGATCTCGCACCCTGGTCCTATAACATAAAACAGCATTTACATATTGTCAATATTTTTATTTAATAAATATGAATGCAACGTATTTACATATTCGTCAGCACTTTAAACGGGTTTTCAAGTAACTCTATTATTAATAATTAATAAAGTAACATATATCGTCACATTTGAACGTCTAAAAAAAGAAAATAAATTTTACGTTGTCCTCAGACGATCATCGGTGTGTCCAATGCGAAACTTATGCGATTGTGCATCACCCCAGCGTGATACTATCTTTATGTGCGCTATGTATGCTTTATGTATGTTGGAAATTGGACCTTCAATTATACATAGCCTTTAGAAATGCAAATATACCAATTCCACCAACGCATACGAGTGTTCGAAAATATCTAGGAGATTATTTTTAAGAAAAATATATGATTTAAAAGGACCTAAAGAAAGTTTCGCTATTTCGCTGCGGGATTTCAGGGTTTCCGGCAATTCTGGTTGGCAATATGGTGGATTGTATATTTGAAATTGTTGGTTGTGTTCTTCTTCTGAAAGCCAGCAAAGACGTAAGTTTGTGATAGAATGAAAAGTCCAAAGAAAACTAAGTGCCGCGGCGACAGTTTCGCCACGGCAAATAACAGCTAATAATCGAACATTGGTTCAGGTCGCACAATTGAACACGCGATCCCTGCTCATTTGACTTTGCACAAACAAACTAGCGAAACGGAACTTTTTGGAAACACATTTACAGGATAACCGTTACCTGTTGATCCCGTGGCTGGTGTACAACTCCATCTGCATTCTATATAACCTAATTGGGGCCATCCACTTCTTTGTTGTGTCGCTATATGTCGGATTTGCGGGTCTCGTCGGCGGCCTCTTTGTTATATTTCTCAGCGTTCGGGTACGGGACGGTGACGTATTCTCCAATATTTAACTCTACTTGTTATGCAGACCTTTCGATATAATATTTTTGCTTACCGTTCAGTTTCTACCTGGTAACTACCATGTACAGCATTTGAACATAACGCACTGATGAATAGTAGAGTGGAAAAAAAAAGGTTTTCAGCAACTTATTAGTCATAAAGGCACCTCATTAACTCACAAATACTCCTTATTATCGTCTTACTTCCCTATTACCATCTATTTGATTTTATATGTTCACTGTGCGTCCCTTAAAACATTTGAACATACCACAGTAGAGCATAGCGCCTCGTGCGTTTGTCAACTCATTACCATTTTTAACCGATAATATGTTTTTTCTTTTTTCTATCATCTTGTACAGATCTATTTCTTCCTAATCGTGGCTGTTTACTACAAGTTGTTATTAGAAGGCATCATTTACGTAGTACCCTATCCGCCGGCAACGCTTGCATCGCTCGGCGACGTGGAGCTCAACGCAAACCGAGTCACGGTGAACGTGGCGTTACCCAGGAGTTCGGCCCATGAGGACAACAACGACACTTACGATGGAACCACAGCGCGGTTTCCCGTCATAGTCACCATTTAGTAGGGCCAGTAAACGCTCAGGATGCCGAGGGGCAAAAAGTAGAGGAGGCAGATTGCGGGCAGATAGCATGCGAGCTTCCGATAGATCTGCATGTCTCTATTACGCATCCACCTGTCCGTCCGATCCATCGATTCCCTTAATCGATCTATCAGACAGCATCCGAACGAAGCTTTCACTGTTGAGCGGGCAGATTCCTTCAAGAACGTAGACAGAGTGAGCAGCAAACTGTAACCCCTTAACTTATCAGAGCGGTAGACAAGAGTCGAATGGGTAACCCTTTTGCGAATTGCCGCTTAACGAGCACACAACGATAATGACAAAGATACACATTCGTGATATTTGTAACGGACTCATCGTCGCGAGAAAAACCAAAGCAGTAACGATAAGCATCAACAGCAGCAACACGTCGCATATGGCAACGATGTGTCACAAACCATCCAGGAACAAGGCTACACAGACTAATAAGAATTCAAATTACTTCGCCAAAACGGAAAGCAAAAACGTGCAGATCAGTAAAACTTGCGACAGCACGTCATGACACAACGTTCTGAAGGCGGGAAACGACTGGCTAGAGATGGATTGCCTAGCATAAACAGATAACAACGGATCGACGGGTGGTTGCCGTATAATTAGCAGATAATAGTATAGGTACAACCTCTAAGTAAAGTTTAAGGTAACAGCAAGCGAGTTCTTACGCCGGCGGCAACAACTGTAAGAGCAGCGTACAGCTTAAACTGACTAATACCCTAATCGGCGACTGATCACTAATTGAAACTGCCGATTTTTCTGTCGATTGCGGATAAGCAATGGCAAGCCAGTTCGGTAGATTGTGGTTCGTAGAAAACGTCGTTAACCGGACACTCTGATATTAGAGGAATGAGCTACCGCTATTTTTTAAATAAGATAATCCTGATACAACTATGATAATTGAACAATATTATTCGTAATAATTCTTGCTCTAATTATGAATGGTTCTGTTCGCTCAATGATAGCTCAGTGTTACCACGTGTGCCACGGGACCCAACTATATATAATAACGTATATGATACTCTCGCTTCAAGTATTGCTACGGTGACATCTGCAGAGTCTTTGTTCATAATAGTCATTACAACAATCAAATAATAATTACCATAGTTATTATATTAATCTAATACTATTTAATAATAAGGAAAATATTGATGATAAATAATAAATACTAACTAATTGCGAAACCAAATGCAGATGAAGAACACAGAAGGGTAAGGAGTGAGGGAGAGGGACGAGAAAGAGAGGGAGGGGGCGAGAGAGAGAGAGAGATTAACGTCGAAGCGGCATTTGCCATAACGATTCTCCTAACCATTAAACATAAGTTGCAGCAGCAATTTCGTCCTGCTCTACTCGGCCATAGAATTTGTATGGTAGAGGGAAACGGACAGTGGTACATGGTGAAGCAGGTACTCAAATACACGGCATCTAGATACAATGAGGTTCGAACACGGATCGTATTCTGCTCGCTGCAACGACCAAGCTACGGGACAGCAAAATCAGCACGAAGAGAAAGTGGCCGACCTTAGGGCAAAAAAAAAAGATGGCGAAGATTAGAGGACGAGAATTTCTAAACGAAGATAACAAATGCGGACAATGATAATAGCATGATCTGAATATCTGAAAAAAACAAAAGCTGTATGTGTGTACTGTAAAGCAGAAACTTAAACTCGCCGAATGTCGAGCACTAATATTCTAATGACATATACGTGTGGCACCGATCCCTACCATCACTACCAATACTGCTGTTCATCAAGCCACCCTGATTCTTCAACTGCCAGCATTCGTAGTAGACATCATTGTGGTTATTATGTGTTCGAGAAGAGAGAGAACACCTATAGGCACTATTAGGTGTAATGATATATTGAAACAAGCGGTATGATTGTGTAATTAGTTCTCCATAATGAGAAACGATGTGGCGGATCGAAGAATGCGAAACAAGCCGAACAAGAAACAACGCCCCCGCATGTGCAGCAGTCACGTGACAGACAAATGAATGATGCATGATAATGATCGTTTGTCGTCGTGCATGACAAGGCTTGCTTCGACGCATCGACGATTAACGCCCGCCGCAACGCGACGCGTTTGATTAAAGCCCTGATGGAACTGCAATTCTTTAATATAAAAGATGCTATTTTCGATTGGCAGAGCATCATATTTGAAAAATTTTGTCTGCATATATATATCCCGCTATAAAGGTCATGATGCCCTTTTGTTAGGAAGTGTTTTTTTGGCCGCACGATACTAGCAGTTGATATGAGCCCATAGAGGCAACTTCGAGTTAACTTAGCGCAAACATGGTTACACACGCAGTTATCTGTTGACGAACGAGCGAATGAATAACCAAACAAGGGAGCATAACAACCTCGACATCAGTGGACTGCGTGTGGCGGCAGTAATAACGGTATAGTGTAAGACCTCGATATCAAATGTGCCCATAGTGTTTCTATCTGTTAGAAACGAAAGGCGACGAAAATGACAATGCCTTGTACTAACGGCATCTGCTTTCAAAGGAATCTGCTTACCTCTCTTTTGAACTTCCTTTTGAATTGAAGTTTCTTACCGCAGGCACAGCTTTCTAAATATTTGAAGGATTAATCGTCAAGAAAAGTAGATTATAAGTAGTAGTTAAATTCTGCTGTGTATTTAATAATGGTTATGTGTTAGTCTAATGAGTATCCAGTGAACGGCTGGCTAATTCATACGACAAATAATTATCTGTTGAAGGCCTGATTAAGGTCGACGAGGTCTTGAGGAAAAAATTCCGAAACCTAAATCTAAGCGAGTGCGAGTCGACATCCTCCGAATGATATCGCGGTTTCTTTCCAAATCGCGCTGATCGGTTGTGTCTTTCTGCTTCACTTCGAACCCATTCACATACACACACGAGCACTAATCACACATATAGACCGTACGATGAACATGGCGATATTTATGAACATGACAATAATGGCTTTATATATATATAAGAGGACGACAAAGTGCTTAGAAGAATCTCACAAAATAACAAGGTCCGGGTATGACTATCTCCGAAATAAGGAAACATCATGGCATTATAGGTCGCGACCGGGGACGCTTCACGACCCTTATGATGATGTTGCTGACGATGGTGGTAATGAGGATGACCACAGTGGCAACTATAAGCAACGATTATGATGTTACGAGTATCACGATTATGAAGTGCAAGATAGCATGACCTTGCCATCAACCTCAGACGACTGCTGAGCTGTTGTTAATGATGTATTATACATACAAAGCCGCTGCCCATTGGCAGATCCGGGGGAATGCTCACACGTCTTTTGTCTTCTGTCTATTGCCGAGTGACCGCGCCCTCCCAGACTGCCAAGTACTTGTACATTGCATACGTACCTTACGACGAGCCTGAAAGCTGAGGGGTAACGAGTCAGGGAAGCGACGCTGATGGAGCTGCGTAGATATGAACTGTCCGCCGCCACTCACTGTATAACCGCTGCCAGAAACCGTGTGCCCTTCCTCATTATACATATTAATATTACTATTGGCGGCAACGGCCTATGTCTGTTAGCTTCGAGTTTGTGCTAGTGTTTCTATGTGTAATATATATATATATATATATATATATATATATATATATATGTATATGAGCATCTGTGACTTCTGGATGTGTTTTGGCAAGCATACGCCATTGCATGACTGTGTGCGTACGGTAAGCATTATGCGAACGAACGAGCCGCTTTTTAATACGATTTGTGTTGTTCTTTCTTTGTAACGAAAATCTAAAATTGTCGTGAATGTATCCGCGGCACACAACAGAAATGGTCCACGAACAGAGCGCTACACGGGCGTGTCATTGGTGTTGGTTATTATTATTGATCAGACGTGGAAGTGGTTGCTGCTGATTTTTCGTACGATAGACCCTTTAGCACTGTGACATCGTTCTAGCGGTATTATGCAAAATCGATATTGTTATTAATTAGCGTAGCTACAACTTGAATGTTATTATCATTACTGTCTTGTCCATTAATAAGTGTTAATGAAAAGTCTGTTTGCCTCAGCCTGCTAGGGGGACCAATTCTGAGCGATAGTTAAGCAGCAACAACTAACTGGCAACTATTCTTATAATTCTGATTGTTCTTATCAAAACAATGTGATGAGTCTTGTTGTTGATGTTATTGTTATTAGTACTCCATGGTACCGTGTTACGCACGATTAACTATGACTGTGTCGTACATTTGTAAGGATAGGATCTTTCTATTATATGTATAACTGGTGCACGAGAAAAGCGTTCACTATATTATTAAGTTTTTGACCTGAGTCGTCAAAGGACCTGACTGAACGGAGAGAACTATTCTAATGTTAAAAGCTGATTTTATTACGGTCTATACACACGTTCGTTTAATGCAATGCGATTGGTGTTATCGACGAAAGCGTTACGTTATTACCGAACCGAGTGACAATGTTGTACGCTGTGCATTATCTTCGCTGTTATCTTTAGTTAGTAGGAACTGCGGAATAAGTCTCGATTCAAAGTGTCATTCAGTACGATATTACTTCATCCTTCACACCCCACATTTAACCCTGCCAAGTTTTTGACACTTTACGCACGCATTAGAGTCGCGTGCATGTACTGGAGAACATGTATCTACCAACGACAGGATTATATCAAATCAGAAGACATAATAATAATACGACTAACGATATACTGCCGGCAACAGTGCATTGAAAATTAGGTAAGGCCGTAGTTCATTGGAGAGTTTGTAACATGTTGCACAAAAGAAAAGCAAGATTTAGAAGAGAAAAGAAAGCGATTCTTGACTTGAACGCGATGAACAGATGACTAAACAGAAAGAGCAGAAGCAAAACACAGAGACGGGCGTATGTTGTATCGGCCCGTGCTTGCCAGCCCACTCAGACGGAGAGACACCCACAAAATCATGTTCATCATATCATTTGCGAAGAGAAACAAAAGATACACAGAACCAAACATACAAACTCTCAGTCGCATAACAATTAGAAGCTAACGCGATTTGCCAGATCAATGAGATCCTTTTGATCCGGTCTCTTCACTATAAGGTTAACGGTCGAATGCAGCGATACGGTTCGTGTTCAATTTGTCCGCCGACTGACCTGACTTTTATAGCGTCATCATCAACTACTACTAAATGCAGTAACAACGCGCCAAATCCGATACGAACTGCTACAAACAATTCATACATTCATATATATGAATCTCTCATGAAACAAACTTCACGCGACCTAGCCTACTAAAAGGAAGCACTCGTTTGAGAGAGTTCGGTGATCCTTAACCAGTGGTGATCTACGTAAATGACGATTGTGTAACGCGTTTGCTAACGTACGACGTGCAAGATACCTGACGTTGGTCCATTGTTTGTATTATGGTAATATTTTTTCAGTTGAATCAATCGTTTCTGGTATTCACAACTTCAACTAGAACTGCTCTGATATTTTCATTTTTAGTTGTGTACAACTGGCACAAATGTTACAGATACGTCGATGAAATAAACAGACAGATGACAGATATAATGTAAACATAAACTGTACATGCTTGAAAAGGGAGCGAAAAGCAACGGTAAAGGCGATCGAAGACACAAAAAATGGAATAGAACATCGCTCATATATACGAATCTAATGACATGTAATCGCTTTATTCTGCGAGTTTAAGTTAATATCTGATAACGCATACGAAAATATGCAAAAAAAAAAAACTACAAATATAAAGTTCTCGAAAATCCAGTGATTGATCATAATACGAGGATAAACTGAGCGATACTTTGAAATCACTTGGCATCAACTATTTTTCTTGTTGGTAATCAAGTGTACTGACATGATGTAATTAATTAGCTATTGTTTTTTGTTTATACTTTTGCTTGTTGGTTATTTGTTCTTAAAAGAAATGGGCTAGCAGACGACTGCAAATTGTAGGAAAACGCGCCCTCTAGCTAAAGATAGGAAAAACAAAATTGGCTGACTGTCAATTGCGCTTTCGATTTAGAGGGGGGAAATCAAAGAAGAAACACGACATGTACAAGAAACAACAACAACAACACCAATATGACGGATGCGTTCGTTGGAAGACACGCAGAATGGAAACATTCTCGTGTAACATACACGCACACACGGGACACGCGTACTTTTCTACTCACACAGTAAACAAAAGCCAAAAGCATTGATTAGAAGGAAACTTTCGAAAAAAAAAATGTAAATAGGCGGCGGTAACAGTAACAGTGGCAAAGGAACATATAGTTGTCATGCGCCCCAATACGCACTGTTGAATACAGAAGACGGCTATGGCAACCACAAAAACGACGTTATAATGATAAGACTGGATTGAACTAAACCATGGGTCGAATCGTTTAGCCGTGGTTGTTTGTAGGCCGAATGCTCATTTCAGCATTTGCCTTCATCACGAGATCTGTGGCTGGGCCTAATGTACTGTTTCACCTAAGGTCCGTTTTCAAAATGTGATTGTAATGATTGTTATTACAGTTAACCTGTTGTTATTTTTCCTATCCGTGCTCGTATATAATCCAACCTATTAAATTTGGATGCGGAAATTCACCTACGCACAAATTTTTCTCAAAATGGTAAACCAACTGCTTTGTAATGGTTTCGTTGATAATGAAAATGATCGTCATAATCAGAATCATTGTCATCTTCCGTTTCCGTACTGAACATACTGCATATGCACGATAAGGATAGTCATATAATTATGGAATAGTAACAATAATAATGGTATTAACAACGCCTTCGTTTCTATTATTTCCGAGCCCAGTCACGCTTTCCAGGTGAAGGCTAAGCAAGTCGGTGGACCTCCGTTCCTTCCGCGCTGGGGTTGCACGATTAATACGTTTTTGCTTTGTGATACTAAACTAATGTAATTTTCTACATTAATATGAATTTAGCTAGATATAA
>NW_019211454.1:16893036-17089958 GCF_002443255.2 Varroa destructor | reverse complement strand
AGAGAGAGAGAGAGAGAGAGAGAGAGAGAGAGAGGGGGGGGAGAGCAACACTCGGTTTCCACAACTTTTGTAACAAATTATAGTCGATTTATCTTGCTGTTTTTGGCCACCACGTCACTGGAATATTGACATGTATTTATACTCAAGTAGACACTATCTGTTAATATAATTACCTTGCATCTCTAAGGGGGAACATTTGGATTCACGAAATTCGGAGGTCGTCAACTACTAATTCTATCGTTTTAAAGAACGCCATGGATTTTCACGCAGATTTTACAGTCAGCCAATGGCAAGCACAACAGATATTTAGCCTCTTTTTTTTATTCGGATTAACGCTGTTAACGTTTCATTTTTAAATAACGTACCGCTAACTATTTTACTATCCATATATAGCTATTTTTCTAAGGCCCCGATGATCCAGTGTTAACGTGATATCCGAGGAACTCTGGGCTTGAAATCTGCAGTAGACTCAATTCGTTTCCGTCCGGTAGTCGTTGGTTATCGATCCCTAGCAACGTTAGATGGCTATGCCGGACATCTAATACGATGTATGTGCGTATGTGTTATTTTCAAGATGCATACATAGTGTATACCTTATATAAAGGATGTACTGCAGCAGTAAGAGATGATACTCGTTAAATCCAAAGCATCGCTGGTTCGAATCTCCGAACGCCTATGTACACACAAGAATATATGTGTCAATATAGCAGTGACATAAAGTGAATTATTGTCTACTGCGACGTCGTAATGTCCAACAGATAAATCGAATAATTGAGAAATTTCTACCGGCATTAAATCCTGCAAGCTTGCCGCTTTCCTTATGATTCCCGAAGAATAACACACCGACCGTTTACCGTAAGGTCTGTTCTAGTAGGACTTCTTCTTTTCTTTAATAAGATAACATCTTGTCAAACTCGTTAGCTCGAATACCCATTTTACGTATTTTGCTGCTCTTTCACCTATGTATCGCGACATTTTTCGAGTTAGCTTTTGCTAGCAACAAGGAATACTATTATATTTGTAAGTGTACATACTATCGAGTCCACATATGCTATTTTGGCAAGTACATCGCACAGCGTTTTACTCTCGTTTAGCCCTATGAATGTGAAGTCTCTAAGAGCTCGCCCCAAATGTCAACTTTTGTCCGTTTTCCATGAATTTCTTCTGCAGGTGGCAGGTACTATGTGTCCTTTACTTGTCTTATATGAACTTAAAAGAAATCCGCTCGATTCAAATCGAACGAGCGATGTAGCGCTTTCCAATTAGAAACAACCTCTAATCTTCTTCTGAGCTACAAGACAAAAGCGCCGGCCCGCCCAGAAACATGTCTTTCTTAAGCTTATTAAAAAAACCGGAAACAAGAGTTTAAGGGTAAGTTTAGGGTCATCATCTATGTTGTCATGGGTGTGTGAGCTTGTCGGACTTTACAAGTCCTGTGGCTGACGCAAACTAGCTCCTTCGTTAAGGGCAGTTTCCACCCGCGGCACGATGAACGAAGAGAAAACAGAATTAAGCAAAGCAAGTACCGGGCATAAAACACAGCGGAGCACAGCTCTCAAAACTTCGAATAAGATGCGCTTGCCGAGCCTAATACGCATCTGATGTCTCGCGATTGAGAGCCTGGGCTGCTTGGCATCAGCACCTTTTACTCCGCAGTTTCGAGCTCTAACGCTACCGGTCAGGCAGAAAATGGGCAAACGTAGAAAAGCTTTTCTGGCACGCCACTGCTGCAATGACGAATCTAGGCTCTGCGAGTAACCGTAAAGAGAACAGGCCGCAGCACTCACACACACGCATGTGGACTAGACTGTTTTGTGGGTGCTATTTACTCGAAGACAGGAGGCCGCGCAATAGGATTAAAAGCGTCGGAGTTGTTTCAGGCAACACATGGATCCTGCGCCCTTCTTCTTTTTCCGCCTTTTTTAAGCTTTCATGATTTTCTATTCCCTTCCAGAGATCGTTATCTCTTTGTTACATTGCACGGTCAGATTCTATGGTAGAACCGTGGCGTCACCGGTGACACGAGCACGGGACTATGGAATAGTGTAAAATCTTATCAGAGCAATCGAACGAATAACTAACCAAGACCGGAGAGCGTTTGTCCTTAGAGAGATGGGGAGAGAAATGGAATTGGCGATGTATAAATACCTCACGACTTTCGGCTTTGCAGTTTTTTTGGGCTTGACTACGACCGAAGCCGTAAAGTAGATGCTCAATCGGCCTCGTAACCATTTAATCTTCAAATCTGAACAGCAATGAAATTTTGTTATCGGCACGCAGGAACGAGTGCTGTATAGACATTCCACCTAAGATTCCCCCACAACTGCTCAACTGTTCTAACAACTAGGATGGGCCTTGGCACCATTATTCAGCACTGATTCAGAACCCTGTTACGGTAGCCTTAATATTCATCATGTAACTCTTTGCTCAGGCTTTCACTAGAAAATCCAAATGTGTCTTCAAACTTGGACCACCTCTGGGTTCCGTCGGTTGATACGCAGATACATTATTACAAAACTACGGCGAGCAAGGACGCAGTTATTCGCCATAGTTTGTAAATAACTTCCTTCTCGCGAAGATATTAAAATCATATGTAATTAGTATCGTCGTTGCTAGGCTTCTTTGCGGTTTATCCCCGTCTGTAACGTACGCAACTAAAGCAACTTGCTCTCTGACTTCCCGACCATTCTCTGCTTCTGAGATCCATTCTAACAACTTCTGTTGGGGATCTGTAGCTATTATCGATACATCAATGTTAGACATCCGTATCTAGAGTATGTGTCACGACTACCATTACTTATGAACTATAGATCTAACTAGTAATCAAATAACTAATGACTTGAAACGGGAAATCGAGTGCCTATCGTACCCGCACCCATAACATTGAACGTGAACGGCCTTCAGTCGAAATATATGCAGCTGAATATATAGACATTTGAATAATATCGTTGACACAGTTACTTCTAGCACAAGTGACAATCTTCAGAGAAGTTAATTTTTCATAATTGAACACAAAAAATGTGTAATGCTCAGCAATCTTTTCAATGGGGTTCTCATAAATCCCAGAATTAGCCTTAGGGGGAGAAGAGAGTGGAAATATCCAACCGTTTAGAGGTTTACGTCCAATTTTACTTTAGTCAAGCATTGCCTCAAACGGCTGCCTCCTTTTGGCACGCAACGAGGTCCGATTCCGACACGTCACCACGGGAACAGAAAAATCGTCCTAGCTAATCGAAGTGAAAGAACATCTATCTCACAGGGACGGTGTCCTTACATTACTCTATACTACTCGATTCCTCAGACGCGAATCTTTCATTGACTGGCTGACAACAATGGAAATTTAGTAACGCATCATACTCACTGGAAACGATAAATAGTACCGGCGAATACTACGAATCTTATTGCTTTTTAAATAACCTTATCTTCACCTATATTAGCCCAGGCGAGTTGCTGTAGAGTCCGGCACTTGTCGCCATAAGGCTTATGTTAGATATCGTATATAGACGTCTAGTTGGCAGAATTCTTTAATAAATTTTATGTGTACACCGCATATATATATACGCCAATATCGTCGTACGATTATTAGAGTGCGGAAAAAGCACTGTTGCAGGATATGTTTTAATGTAATTGATGTGACTGATCCATGTTATTGATTCAAAAAATACTTTTCTTGATCATAGAGGTATAGAGAGTCACTTCGAATAAGAAAACCATTGCTGACTGTGGTAACTAAACGCACTATTTTTAGTGGTCTGTTTTTCTATCAGCGAACCTCCTCGAGCGGTAAATAAAGTTGCAGTTCAGTTTTCCGTGCAATTTATTACTTTCTTTCGGAACAAAACTTCAGCCACTGCGTTTCTCGTTAAAGAAAAACTGTCAAATTTCTCAAGTTAGGTAAGCTACCGAGAAGACGTAATGGTATTACATCGTCTACTTTAAGCTCGAATTGAATTTTTTTTTTATAGTATTCGGATATTTTTTTAAAATGGGATTTTGAAACATTTCACAGTATAATAGCTTCCCAAGAACGGATACGATTTTTACAGGGTTACGCATGTACACATCTGATCTGTTCATAACAAAGCATGTAAATATTGTATTGTAAAGAATAAAAAAAAAAAAAAGATAACCAGTTGATAAAGTGTGCAGTAAAATCCAGATTATCAATAGATAGCTTGTAGGTGATAGTGACGATCGGACAGTGCAGTCGTTATCAACGTCGTTGTTTACGCGGATTGAAACAGGTTTCATCATCACACTTTAAGGTAAGCTGGCATTGCTGGCCTACAATCGAAGCACCATCTACAACGTTATGCAGTACGAAGTCCGTTATCAAAGAAGATCGACGGAGACTTCAAGATCCTTTTTGACATTAGGTAATAGATAAATCAATGTATAAAACCCACAATGCATACGTCAAAGGCGATATGCACAGCCTCTGGGAGACTTTGAAAATATTACGGAAAAAGTCCAGACGAAGGTTTTCCCACCTTTTTAACAAATCTTATTATATATATATATATATATATATATATATATATATATATATAGGAATAGTTGAATTAGGCACTTAAAATAGCTTTAAGTCGTGCTAAATTCTATGGATCTCGCTCTTCTGATTAATTACAAAAAAAGAAAGTGATCTAATCGCGCATGTTATGTACCGGCTGTGTACAGAATTTAAGGTAAATCTATGCCGTATGGATCGAGAAGACTATATTTGATTCGAAAAGCATAAATATAAGAGGCCCTAATTTCTTCAAAAACTTTACCTACCACAGGAAATAGGGAATCAGTGCGATTGGTTTCAAAGTATAATTGTTTCCCGTTTATAAAACACACATTATATAACTCTGTCCCTTATTGCATGACCACTGAAATAGTAATTCTTGGCCTTGACCATTTTATTGCATAAGCTATATCTAAACGAATACATATATTCGAGTGAGCTCTTTTCCATATGCCAACAGAAAACGTTTTATTTATGCATCCATTCAACGTTTACTTGGCGTGTATTGTAATGTAAACACATAAAAACAGCACAATTATATACATTGCATTTGAATTTTGCAGGACTTGCTAAACAAGCCAAATTGCGCGGAATAAGCAAGCGAGCGGAAGACAAAGTCGAACTATTAAAATATTGAACAATTTCGATAATGCGATTTAGAGACTTCGGCAAACGAACAACGTTTTTAGCCTTTTAAGTCCTTGCGACAGTGCGGAACAAAGGATCCGGGGTCACGGAAGTTATTAAAGATTAAAATGGTTGAATACTGCAAGAAATGACGTTCAGGGTTTACTAGTATGACGCTAAACGTTCCTACCAGAGTGGTCTATTACGACCAGCTAACTTGTAGCGAAATTTTGGGCAAATTGGCGGGAAAGCAAAAGAGTGGCTGGAGTTGACAATTCTAAAGGAAGCCGTACGATTTTTTGCAAGGAGGTCCTGTTGCCGTAAATGCGGGCGCTGAAGTTTGTCTCTAAGCAGAATTGGGAACTTCAGGCAATTACTTCGGCTTTTTACATTTCGCCAAATTCAATACAAAACAGTTAAGCATTATAGCCTATTCTAGCGTCTAAATGTTCCACGTCATACTTGCAGTGCTTGTACGTCACTACCTGCTAATGAATAGCTACTATTTGATTCCTGAGAGCTTCATAACTATAGACTTTTCATTCTACATATCACAACTGCAAATTCGAATCCGCCAACAATAAAGTACGTATTATTGTATATAGTATGGGATCAACATAGCTTATGCTGGCAAAATTCTACACTGGTTTATACAGTATATTATATAGTAGTCATCGTTGCTCAGTGTTCACACTGCAAGAGCACCGGGCATTCCTGCAAATTTTCCATGACCTTCTTGCACAGGTTTCAGGTGGCTCGTGTCCTTTGGTTGCCTTGCGCGATCCCTGGGAGGGATCGCTTTATCGAGGTAAAAAAGGAATAAATAACCTCTTCAGACTTGAAACATTGTATATCTATCTTTCGGTTACCTAGTTAGAAGTGCGAAGAAAGGCGCCGACATCATTCAAGAACATGACTTCATCATCCATGCGATCGTCGAATTTGTCAGCTTCGTGAAGTTTGCGATTTAGAGCTTGAGTTGCTGGGCACCAGCGCTTCCTATACTTTAAGTTCGACAAAAGATGAAAGAGCTCGAGCTGCTGGTTCAAGCAGAAAATGGGGAAAACTAAGAAAAAAGGTTTTTTCGCCCGCTAGCCTTAAGACAAACTTATGGCTAATGCAGAAAAAGAATAGTGGAGCACCCACATACTTAGGATAGACTCCTCTATGAGTTGGATGTGTACCTTGTTGAAATTGTTAAGCTTTTTTCAGTCCAGTAAATTCGTAGGTGTCGCTGACTAGCTATCGTCTAGCGAAATTATCGTTTCACTGGTTACCACTCATGTTTATGTAGAACAAGTGATATTGATGCGGCGGACGTAGCACTGAATGAGCAGAGTCCAAGTATAGTCAATAACTATACTCATACTCTTTATCAGCCTGCAGAGAAGTGGCTGAATGACTCTAGCTAATCGGAAATCGAAACAAAAAATTGAGAACAGCAGCCACAAGAGTCGCAATACATTCACTATATGTAAATAAATATATATATTTATTTATATATAGTGAATATATATATATATATATATATATATATATATATATATATATATATATATAGCTTCCGATAGATTATTTGATTTTAAGAAATATTAGTAGAGAGCCGTGCTTTTTCTCCAATAAATACAAGGATATATATGTGTGCAGATGTGTACCGTGAAGGGTAAGTTTAGGAATTCTGAGACATATGCTATCGAAAAACGGACCTAACTGTACGCGAGCGAAAGTATAGAATTACCTTAGATTATACAGTGGCCGCGATCGCGAGGGGTAGCGGCCACTCTTGGCCCGTGACCAACCCGGTAGCGGATTTCGAATATCGCGCGAAAGGCGTGGTAATCGCCACGTAGGGGATAGATTGGAAAATCAAGAAGGTTATCGACTCCTTGCACCATCCTGATATGAATTTGAAATAATCATTTTTAGAAGACATAGAGAATACGTACGAGAACAAATGTTCTGCTTAATACTGGTAAGCTAGAAAATAAAATAATCTTTAACAAAATCTGTAATGTTTAATAGTTCTTGAATGACGGTAAAAAGGAACCATGGAGAAGATTCTTCATAGTGATACCAAAGCGAGCGCAAGAAATGGGCTATTGAGCCATTTACCGAACAACAGGATGTGCCATTTAGGAAGAACCCATGCTGCGATATCATCTTTGTCCAAAATGGAATTTACAAGACCCTAGAGTGTGTACAATACAAACCGATAATTGTACCCATTTTGGTTTTGAAGAAGCAAACACCTTCCTCTATAGTTGTTTAGAACAGGGCAAAGAAAGGCGTCGTGATGACCATAGAACGGCATTACCGTTTAAAGTGTTAAAAAAAAAAAAACGAATCCGACTTTCCATCCTATTCTTCGTGCCCAAAATCGAAATTGCTTATTCCATTACTAAAAGAGACACTGCTCTATATAACTGTAATGTGTGCAAATAATATAGTAGTTTGAAAAAAAGTTTGTAGATTATTTTTTAAAAATTTTGACGATTTCTCACAGTTCAGGAAATATGCGTATATCTAATGTCTATTTCGCATGTTTTATGCCCGCTATCGCTATCATCTCGCGACGTTCTATCAGACGGCTGGCTCCCAACACGAAACGAAGTGTGCCTATGCTCTGATTCAAATTTAGATCATAATCTGTCTCTACGATTATCGCTCAAATACGTTACTAAGTTACTATGAAAACATATATATATATATAGTCGGTTTTGTAGATACAAGCTATTTGGCGCATTTCTATAATGTTTTTTTGTCTTAGCGAAATTCTGCCACCAGGAAAAGTAATGAGATCCATAAACGTTTTGGAATAATTCAATTGACGAAGGTATACCACTGTTTTATATGAAGAACGAGTATTTCTAATAATGTGGTTAATCACCCATGTTATTGAAGAAACATACCGCACTTCGAACTTTCGAGCTAGTGAAAGAGAGGTTTGTAATTGTGAAGGAGTCTGAGGTATAAAGATACAAGTGCTTTAAAGACTACTAACTCGTTATAGTACATATTTTATTATAGCGCGGAATCTTCGTATTAGAACAAGCCACCACAGCGAATTAGTTATAATAAAATTTTGAATAAATGTGGGCAACTAGAGGAAATTGCTGAGGTTTGCAGGGCCTTAGGGCTCTCATTGTAACGCCGCAAAACTGCCAACTCCGACCGGGGCTCTGCCGTCTTGCCTTAACCCAAAATTTGCCATTAGCGAACTAATAGTGATAGTTCAATCCAACGAAAACTTAACCACCTTTAAGTTATATATATATATATATATATATATATATATATATATATATATATATATATATAGTCTAAGAAGAATCGAATGAGATTGTAATTATCCTTGTGATTCTTTTAACAAGCAATATCCTCTTATCCAGCATATGGCATACCTAATTCAGTTAGTTTCTTAACTCATTTATAAATTGAATTAGCTTCTTAAACTAATGAATCTAATTGACCTGAACGAATAAAATAGTACTTTGTAACCTGTCGAATGTGACTACTAATAATTCAGTTTTATCAGTTTCACCTTTACTTTTAGGCCTGAGACCTCCAGCTTGCCAGCTTCTGTCTATCAACGAACATTGCGATGAAGCTATAACGTCATGGGGTACAATAGCATCTGAGTGTCACGGCTGTTCCGTCTTAGGGAACGAAAAGAACTGAAATCCTATGTAATGGAATCACAGGCAAAAACTGAAACAGCATCTCGTTTATTTGGCTTTTATATCGACACAATCTGGTCATCGAAGCTCGTCAGAGACATCGTCATCTTAACTTTCTTATTCTGTCGCTTAGTATCAACCAGTTGAGGGGATGATGATTGCCTTCATTCGCCTATTTTAGTTCTGACTCTTGCTTTCTGTCCGTTACGTTCTTTTCACATGTCTACGATCGGCGCTCTTCGCGCGGCCATTGCGAGCTGGAACTTCGCTCTGACAGCTTTCCACGGGCAGAATCCGGGGAAGCCGGAGACGTCTAAAAAACCGGGGCCTGATACTTCGTCGTACTTTCAGGAACATACTTCTGACCTTTTTAGATTGTCGTAAGAGGAGACAATTGCCCGACGCTGGTGCTTCGCCGCCGACCGAGACATTGTTTCGTAAACACATTCGTGTATTTTCTAATGCGATTGCGTTCAAACACGTGAGTCTCTGGACTATCTGGTCGATGCGTTTCTGGCTGCTCTTGCAGAAGATTTACTTTATCTCTATTTGCCAAATAGTCACATCCTAGGTGTTTCTGAATCATGTACCTGGTGGTTTTTTGGTCTGTGCCTGTGGTAACTAACATGCTTCACTTATATGACATAGCATTTATTTACCCAAATAACTGTATTACTTTTATCTTTCCCTAAATTCTGGCTGCATTGCAGATCTAGTATTTTTTTGGACCGTATTCGACTAATGCTGATCAGTTTTACTGCATCTAGCGTCGCCATTTAAGCTCTACGGATTGCGCAGCTACGGCGCTAGTAAATATCATGTATGCTCAAAAAGTAAGCGTAAACCTTCCTTACATGCTCTGAACTTTATATAATATCATCCTCTTGGGTAAGCCTCATTGATATACACGCCAGGGACTGTTCAGTTAACGTATTGGATTTTTCTTCGAACAATCCAATAGTTCTAGATTTGCTGTTTCCTAAGTCTCCTATTCGACTACGTCTTTCATTTCTAAAACGATTGGCTATCTGGTCTAATAACAAGCAACTTTCAACCGCGACCCTTTCCTAAAAAGTATAATCAATATGGCTTTATTGTTAAGGGGTAAAGTATACTAAAATATATTTAAATTATTACGTTTTTCTTTTTCTTCTTCTATGTCAGACCAGCGTCAATAGCGGAGTTATCTGTATTGACTAATACGTGAGCATTTCTGTATCAGCATTACGTTCGTGTCACTCCTAATAGGCTCCAACGCGGAAGACCAACTGTTCTGTCTGCTGGCAGGTGAAGCGGTACTCATGCTAGGCCGATACGAAAGTTTAGCAAAAGTTATGACTCCGAATCGATGCAATCATGCCAGGCATTTCTACGTAGATTTTGTCACAGAAAGTATCTCCACAGTAGGGGAAGAAACTTGAGGGATACAAATGGTGTCTAAGTGATCACCTTACGCGCATTTTACAGATTTCGAAGCAGTCGAGCTTATGCGGACCCTACAGCTCGAAGTTGTGAGGTCTCTAGACCAAATGTTTGGCTGAGAGAAAACTACACGAGAGTATGCAACTATATTTTCCTTACTGAAGCATTTTTTTTCTCAAAGATTTCCATATGATTGGCGTTGCTAAGCATGTTTTTATTGATAAGGTCGTCTAGGTTCGAATCCGAGCAAACTAGTCGCGGGGTTCGTTTCGTGCTGGGAGGCATCAGCTGCCCCAAGCAATGCTTCATGAAGGCAGTAACACTGGACGTGAAACTCAAAACATTTATTTCAGTACTATCACTAGTTAGTTTGCTATAAGAAATTCGCCGTTTTTTTCTTTCTTTTTTTTTTTTTTAAATGTACTTGAACCAGCTACACGAAATTCATCTGGATAACACAACGTAGCACGTCCCGCTTTTGATCTTCTTCGGTATGAGAACAGTACCACATTGCATTCTCCCTAACCTCAAAGAACCAACAGCATTGACTACAGATCGACATCACGAAACATTGTGATGCCGACACCATTAAAGCTCGTACGAACCGTTGTGTCTAGAGTCATTAGTCATACGCACTGTGAGCACTACGTTAATGATTGTGCTATCCTTGACAGATGTTTGCAAGGAAGCATTACACCGCAATTTAATGAAGTATCATTATGCTTTTGTGGTACCACAGCCCGCGGACAGATCCTGGCGGGACAATTATCTTTTTCCTCTGTAGTTTCTCTTTTTTTACCTACCTACCCCCCTCCCCCTCCACCCGCTCCGTCGGTTGTTTCGTCCGTTTGTGGTACCATTTCGTGATTGGTATCATTGTCGTCTGCGCCACTGCTGCTACTGGCGTGATAGAAACATTCACAGCGTCCAGTGTAAGACGTTTAGTACATTGCGTGTTAGGTCCCTCATTTGATTTCCTTATTGTCATCGTCGTCTATAGCGTTTTTGCTTTCAGAGACAACTCAGTTTTATTACGACAAAATTGGCTACAATCGGCGACGCAAACACCACTACGAGATTTACAAACAAATAATAATGGGGTGTGTGTGTGTGTGTGTGTGTGTGTCTGTGGATATTGTGCTCTTGCAACAGGGGAAATATTTCCAGGAAACATACTGAGAAAAGAAGCTAACTAATACGAATGCCTACGAGCTGTAGGCACTCATTGAGCAATATCCGAAAGTCACTGTAATCCCTAGTTCGAATGCTCGTAATAACCTTGCGTAGGAACCAATTGTGTTATATCCTAGAAGATAACAGTGATTAGCCTAAATCTGAAATAACAGCTGGTCTTCGAAAAACACTTTCCACAAACTATTGCACATAAGCAATGCAGCTTAGAAATCAAACGTTCAGTAGATCTAGCTGCAAAGAAGTCCATTCATTTCTACAATTCTCGTGTTTGTAGCCCAACTCGACATTCCCGCATCGGCGAATTTCTTGGAAAGCCCATCAGCCCTATTGCAAGAACTTCGACAAAGCTATGTCCCTTAGAAGCGGCGGCGTCGTCGTCTCCATAGTAGACATTTAAACAAACACACATAAGTCAAGCTTAAGTCTCTACAAAGATTATTTGAGCTGTGCTCGACTAAAAGGAAAGTACTAAATGCAACTTGTCATCGTTGACCTTTTCGGTTCAACAGGTTAACTAGAAAATATTTGTTCGAGCCGAAAATGCATATAATAATAATAATAAAAATAATGAAAATGAACATCTATATATAAAAATGCATAAGAATACCCGCATCAATTTGTCTACGTCCAACCAGATTAGATAATGTTTACATTGCTGTACCATAATCTAGTCGCAAGGAGCACATCTCAATGTTTAAAAAATTAAGCGGATAGCAGCGAAAAATAAATCTACAAGCGGTTCGATATCTAGCCAGCAAGTACTAGCGACGATGCCTTTGTCCATGTGAGCCTACTCAGCCATTGTAACCTTCTGCCAATTGTTCCATTTCTCTATGAGGAAAAAACCATCTATTCTATTCACGATGTAAAACCCATAACTATTGGAGGGAAGAAATGGACGAAAAAGATTCGTTAGGTTCAAATTACCCGCTATTAACTGTGCTGAAAATAAAAATACAAATCTCTGTGGGCATGCCGTCGTGAAATACGCCCTTATATATAATGCTACCTTTTATTAAATTGGTTTGTTGTTAACTATAAGGTACATGTCTGTCAATGCTGATGTAGATGATAGGCCGTTTAAGTGGCGCTTAACAACAAGAGCCAACGTGAACCATTCGAGTAATTTACACGCACACTAACGAAATGCGTCCAGCAGCTAGCCAGAGCAATATTTACTATAGGGTCGCCCCCGCCGTTGGCAACGGGAATTCTGCCCTGGTTTTTCGTAATTGAAGACGTGATAAAAGGCACCGTGACTACGTGTCGAATTATCCTTGTCCTATATGGGTCAGAAATTCAGACTGATTAATTTTCTCAAACTTCTACTACGTAATTATTATTTTATGAAGGTGCCAGGCTGAAAAGTCCTAGGATTCGCTTTTGAGTTGATGCCGACAGCTGAGCTAATGGACATAACATAGTAAGCCACATCAGCTCGCCAGTAATAGCACACGGCTCAGATGAACTAGTTGATTTGTATAATTACTATGTCTAAAAAGATCCCAAATAAGGCAAGACCCATCCGGTTGGATATCTGACAGGGGCAAGTATCTAATTGTACATACAAAAAAATAGGTAATTTCGAGGACCTGTAAAGATAGAAGGCGATAGTATAATAATAAAAATATTACATCTGAAGACAGTTAGTCACTGTTTTTGTGACATATATGATTTTCAGTATTATATTGGTAAGTCAGTCTTATATCCTGAAATGAGCTTACATCTAGGGCTCGTAGAAACAGCCACAAAGAGTGAGATAATTGGAAATTTTTAGAGAGCCCAATAAATCTTGTCCATTGCATCGTAATCACCCAGAGGATTAGTGAGATCATGCGATGTCATTGCGACGGCCACAGGCATACGATAGCCGTTACGTATCTAGGGCAAGAGATGCTAAAAGGTTTTGCCGTTCAAGACAAAGGACTGTATGATTTGTCTTTACCTGCTGGCTGCGGTGGCTTGCAAACGATTTTTTTTCAATTGGGCCATAGCTATACGACGTACTGTCTTCCTGAACTTCGTTGAAATTATTAGAGTTATAAGTAACGTAGTTAGTTAACACTAAAATGTCTCGTCGATGATATGCAGGACTGACACTGCTCTTGACTATCTACTAGCTATATAAATAATGTCTCAGTTAACGGAAAACCTCAATGTGATTGCGCTCTTTATTAGCTATCCTATGTTCTTTAGGCGAGTTGCTATTATCGTATAATTATTAGGCACGTAAAGCCCTATACCCTTAGAAGCCGCACTATTCCCTATCGTTATACAACGACGTAGATCCTCCAAAATGCCGTTCACCGAACGATAATAACGAAAAATAAACGGGGACTGACCGTAGATTGATTATAATACCAATTGTAATACCATATTTTGAATAAATTATTTAGTTGAATTGTATCCTGTGCAAAACTTCAAGTGATAGCAGATTTGTTAGAGCGGTTTTGGAACTGTTTCACAGGCCGTCGGTTATCAATCTTCCCTGACCTCAGTGAAGACACCTATAGCGTTCTCCCGCGAGCCCGATGAGCTTTGTGCGCTCTATAGGGCGATAGCAACGTTCTTATCAGCGTATATATTGCTTTGTCAAGGCTCTAAGCAACTTTGCATCTAGTATTAAACATTATCTGTCAACTGTTGGTTAGCTATAAAAATGACTGATAATTTTGTGGTGTGTAGGTGATTTTAGTGATTGATTTATATATATTGTAGCGTGACGTTATATCAAACGACGTAACAGAGAAAATCTATTGATATGTCTGGTTTTTTTTTATTTATACCGGACAGTTTACCTGAATAGGTGGAACTCGTAATGGATATAGTTTAATTAGTGGTTTAAATTGCGCTTAATCCAAGTATTTGCCGTCTATTTAACATGGCTATCTTTGCCTTGATATTGTTTAGGCAAAATTAAAGCCAAGGCTAATAGTTTTCTTTTGGTATTGAGCCACCCCGTCAAGTTTCATAAACGTCATAGTGCTCACAACTCGCTGGTGTAATGATGCGAGAATGGTTTGTCCCTATTTTTATCTAATATAATTCCAAATTACTTCTTACCACGTATCTTTGACAGTTTTTGACGCGCTGTCTTGCAACTATTCACAATCGACCTATTCAAATGTTGCCGACTTGTTGACATCGCCAAGTTGAAAGCCGTTGCTTTCTGCTCTTTTTTTGCAGTTTTTCTAGATTTTTCTCTATAGCCGAAAAGACTTCCCTTTCCGTTTGAGAACTGATTTTTTGAGCTTTTCCTATTTTTCTCAGCAATCTTCAGCAACGTTTACAATCCACTCTGTTTGTCAAACCCAGTAATAATGAATGTTGAAGGCAACCATCAAACTGGCGAAAACCGTTTCAGCAGACTTTCCTTTTATAGAAACGTTACGTCCTGCAGAGGCGATACTGGTAACCTGTGAGCAAGCACACGCTCTAGACAATAATTGTAACGGTTAGACCTAAGACACCCAAGAACTGGAACCCCTCGGGGGTTGGCTTCATCTCCCTTGAGGATGTCAAAAAAGGAAACTAACTATTTTCTAGCAGGCCTTATTTGTGCCAGGAAGTAACCACTAATTGCAAAGCAGATTAGCAGGACGAATGACGGCAAACACTTCAACAACTGTAAGAAAACAGTGTCAGCCATAACGAAATCAATCCGAATGCTCTGTTTTCAAAACGACCAACCATACTATGGCCAGAACAAATAACCGTTGAATCCAGCTTAAATCAGTTTCAAATCGTTCTCGGGCATAGATTTAATTATCATTAATAACGGTCGTAAGTTGGCAAGCAAAAAGTAACAGGGATCGCAGGAAACAGTGCAATTACTGCGTTCCTCGAGATAATCACGCTACACAAATGTTTACGTATATGTACCGTACTTATATGCCAACTTGACTGACTGAATCCTAGCATAGCTATACGAAATTTCATATTGAATTTTATAATGTACGGGTCAGTTCCCGCTTGGCTATTGTATCGCAATTCGCGTTTTTATACCTAGAAAAAAAAAGGCTCGATCTAGACCAGGCAGAAATAAGGCCATTATTCGAAATTCAAAGAAACAAATAAGCTAAAAAAATCTTGAATTTGGAGTGTGTTATATAGTGTAATTATCTAGCGATTTCAGCGCTTATCATACAATTTTCTTATGGCTTTTAATATGACCGATGGTCGGAATATCAGGGTAATGTTGGACATTCGAAATGGCTGTGTCTGTAATTAACATGAGAAAGATTTATCTGTCGGTGCATGTTTTTTTCTCGTTTTAATGGCCTCACCTTGTGTAATTTTGTCCTTGGCTAATTTTATCATCAGTTTGCTATTTGTTTTTCATTTTACCACGTAGTGCGATTTTGTATCTGTGCGAAAACCTATTTGTATGTTCTCAAAATTTCAGTACACATAGCTTAGAGGAAAAGACTTATCCACGGATGCAGATCCACTTATTAAACTCACAATATTGAACCATGAGAAAGACCCAGCGAATTTCTTCACATTTGGGCCCGTCCGCGGATTACTTCAAATACGTATGAATTATCTGCGTACAGACTTTTTTAGTTTTTCTTCACGCTATCCAATTTGTCCCTCTTTTAATCGCACTGCCCTTACCTCGATCTAGCTTCCTGTTGTACTCCAACGTACATTTCGTCTGCGCCTACGTTCGCTTTCGGATCGCACCATCACCTTAGAAGGTAAACAGCTGAACGAGCCAGGTCACTAGGTATTACCCCGAAAGAGATTGCGGGCTGGAGGCCGTGTTGCCTGAAGGCAACCCGTTCCATGACCCGTTCCACATACAAACAGCCACACATGAAAACTCATAAAAACCTCACGAACGAGAGAACACAAGTATGCGATATTAGTCCACACGGGCACTGTTATCATAACGCAATAGTAGCCGGATAATGTGCGTTTTTCTTCAATGAGAGGCAAATGGCAGGCAATCGTTGATTAAGATACATCGTTATTCCCACATGTAGTTTTCTCATGGCAGACGCTTACGTCAATCATGCATATTGGATGCTTGGTTCGTTCACTGCGGCTTGTTCAGTAATGATACAAGATCCTTTTGATATTCAGTACGCGTTTTACTATATACCACAGTATCCTTGTCATCCGCTTTGTAGCAGATTAGTTAAAGGATCATTGATATGACACAGCTGCGAAATGTTCAAAGGAGGACGGGAAAACACGCTGGTCACAAATGTTTTCGATTGTAGTATCTAACAACAGCGCCTAAAAGACCACCATCAAGAACTAACATAAATATTTGAGTGACATTTGTAATTTCACAGTTACAATCATGTCATGCCATGGTTGGTGAAATGGTGCAACGCAAATTGATGTTTATTTCAATGGCAGCGAGATATCCGAGCGTAACAAAACAAAGGAAAGCAAGAGACGTGGTTTAAGCAGATGATGATTCGACAGGGGGCATCTGCTCCTATGGACTCCTATTTATTCTCTGTTCGAAGAGTTAATAGCAAAATGGGCTTCAACGATGGTGTTATTGGGAGAATATGATATTGATCTAAGTACGTAAGATTGTACGATATTGGTTACTGGAACGTCTGATGAGGGTTTTTATTGAAACGCTTCTTCTACTGCTCCCTACGCGTATGATATGAATTGTTTGCCTCATTTTGTTCTTCTTTACAAACCTATTTTACGAACGTAGGCAAACTAAAGATACTTGTATAGTTAAACGAAAACTTTAGATTCTGCATAAAGTTACACTATATTTATTTGCGATTCTACTGTTGATTTCGCAGTGCTATTCTTATTAGGAGAAAGCATAGTAAGTCTGATAGCTAAATATCAACGGAAGTTAAAGGCAAACGATTAATTTCATGATTATTGTTACAAGTTGCTTGGTTTTGAAAAGTTATTTGATATCACTTATTTTTTTTCTAATGATGTATTGTATTTAACGTTTCTTTCAAAGCCCAACTGCCCAAACGCAAAATAGCTCTGAAAACGAGACTCGGACGCGCAAAGACATCGCTGGGATGGCTTGTACCAGATGGGACTAATAGACAAAAAGAGTTTAAGTAGAACATTTTTTAGTGTGATTTATTACCGGTTCTTGATAATGGCTGATAACGGCTTCTTCAAGTATCTCCTCCTATGCAAGTTTCATTTGTGACATTGTCCATGCGTGACCTCTAAGTACTACATCGGTATAACGCGGTGTGGGGATAATTTTTTGCGGCTGATTCTCGGTCCCTTCTATAATAAATCATCGAGGATCTGAACCGTGAGGCGTTTACTACGGGGGTTATCTAGAAGAAGACCGACGGCATAACTAAGCCCACTTCAGTGTCCCGCCAAATTTCGAAAAGAGCAAGCTGACATTGCGGAGTGTCAGTGCCGATGTAAGATACTGTATGCTATATTTCTTTCCATTTGTTGATGATAGCTATCCTCTCAGTGGGTCCTGCAGGAGCTTTTTAAACAAATCAGTAGAATGGTTTGGTTAAAATGTGCCGTAGTAACTATCTGCTGTCGCTGAAATTCAAACCAGAGATGGTCACGTGTCTATGATTACCGACGTATTCTAAAAGATGGCCATCAACTACATAGATTATGTCGTCCCCTTGTGATAGGCAGATCTTAAACTAGTTGAGCCGTCCCAGTGACGGTCTAGTCGCGAAAATGGTTTTATCGAGCTGACAGCAAGACGATACGGCTCTTTTCAGGACAACACCGTAATGTGTTAGAACTCTACCAGAGATAGTAGAAAAGACTGTACTTTCTTAGTTCCTGAATACCATACGTCGACTTTTATGTATATTTCAATTAAACCCAGAATAGCTTTCTGATGTTAAAGGATTTGGTATACGTGTTACGCAAGCTAATTAAAATGAGCTTGACAATGATATATAATCAAATTTCTAGTCAGTCAGCTCAAATTCTGCCCCTCGAGTACTATAGAACAGACCTCTCAGAATAATAAATGGAATTACGATGATAAATGGAAACAAGATAACATCGCGCTATAAGACATTTGTAAACACCAACAAAAACCACTCGACGATGCACCATTATAAGGCTAGCAAATACTCAGCGGACAAATGATGAAATAGGAAAAAAAAATTATTATCTTTCCCCGATAGATGGGTAGCCACAACCGCCGAACTAAACAGGCATCGGCATAAAGCTCAGAGCGACTCAAGACCGCACAACGTTCATGTTATTAGGGTACACCCCAAAAATTACCAACACGATCTGGCACATATACGTTGAACTCCACAGACCTTTAAACATGATGGCTTTGGGCTGCCAGTAATTTTCAGTTTTTTGCTCCCGCTTCGTTGCGTTCTAATGTGCGTTTGTAGGAATGACAAATGTCGCGTTTAGTCTGCCCTGGCTAGATATTACCATCATTCGCCTATAAGCTAGCTGCCGCCTCTTGTTGAAGCTAGCTAAGCTACGGAACCTCAAAGTCCAAGATTGTACTAACCTGTGTGGTCAGATTAAGCGCATGGATAGGACATATGAATATCAAGCAATCGCAACTGATAGTTTCCGCTTCCGCCCTGTTTCTTCTATGGTGTCTATACCCTGTGCATCCGCCGCGTTCAACTGACGTGCTCCTGCGATATAAGGCCTATGCCAGCCACTGTTTCCTATTCTGGGTCCTTTTTCCCCGTATGTTTCATCATTCGGTAGATGTGTGAACCTAATGACGACGGGCTCATATTCTAATAAACGCCTCTCACGCCCAGATTTGCCTCCAGGTGCTCCTCTGCGACTCTCGATTGATTTCTTGTGCGTCATTGTTATAACATGCACCATTTGACGGGCAAGTAGTGTACAGATCAACATTGCTGTATTAAAGATAACCAGCCACTTCGATTGTTGCCGCTAATGTAAACTGAATATGTTGGCTAATAATATCTGCGATGTTTCGGACAATCGGCCATATCGTGCGAGAGCTTCTGTAGTTTAAATTACGACCTCATTTTTTGTTGAAGGGAGAACGTAGTAGGTTTATGTAGACGTACTCTGCGTATACAGGAGGTGGTCTAATTATTATCTCATAACTAAAACGACGAGTTTATGCGTGAAATTAAACAAAGCTGATCCACCAATCGAAATTTATGTCGTCTAATAAACAATGGATTAATGACACGTTACGCAGCGAATAACAGAAAACTTAATGGAAAATGAAGTTGAGTGACATTAAACATCATGAAAACTTTAGGAAACCGATCGCAATTTGAAAATCATAGACAAGTTTTTAACAGATTTGATCCGAAATCAATACGATTCAGTGTTTGTTCCCTCCGAAGTAAGGGCTTAAGTAACAAGCGCAAAACAGAGGCATGACTATATCGGTCGTTAACTATTGGACAATAAGCGTCTTGGATTGGGAGAGATCTAACAAGTTCGACGCCACTCATCAAAAGGCGCATGGGGACTAGTAGAGTGCCCATGCGCTTTGCCCACAGGCATGCAACGCCGTCCAAGTATATTAGCATACCGATGCTGTCGTGATCGTTTTCACTGGCTATTTTAGCCAAGTTTATAGTAATGGTGCAATGTGAAAAGAGGCCATTATTAACGATCACAGTGGTTCCTCCGATCGAGACAACTGGCCGTATGTGGGACGCATGGATTATGCTAGGAGCTCTGTAATAATAGACTATAGAGTATGGCAGGAGGGACGGCCGTTGTTCTCCAGCCATTGTAAAGTTCTCGGAAAATTCCACAGCTACCAACATGAAAGCATGGGCCATGTAGGAAATTAACGTAAGCTGAGTGATTAATGATCAGATTGTATTTCTTAGCAGTATCTAATTATCGCATCTATTATTTAAATGGTTTTGCTAATTGTGCATATAAATGTTGATTTCTAAAAATCTGAGTTATTTAAGTTAGCACAACGAGAGACGACTACGATCGAAGCGCCCACAGACCAAAATGCTCGTGTCGACGAGAACGTCTTTGTAAGAAGGGATATCTTATACAAGTAACAGTTGTCAATCGGCTAGTTCTCGCTGGTGGAGCAATTCTTTCTACGGATACTAAATGGCCGTTGGTAATTACGTTTTTATTCATTTAACTTAACGATACATAACATTATCTAAGTGGCTTATCTTCCAAGAACAGATTTAGCACAGAGACGGATTTGAATCGATGACTTGCCAATGAACACACGGAAAAGGTACATTGCACGAGCTCAGAACTGATCGACCAATAACAATGCCTTCCAATAACTTCGTCCTATCCATAAAAGTGTCGTATAGGCACGGTGATCTTCTCTTAGCACCGCAGACGAGTACAAATAACAGTACTCTGTGAAAATCTAATGCTGCCCTTTAGAACCGTGAACGTTAAGAAAGTCACTTCTGGCGGGCGTCGTTTATTGTTGTTCATTGCCCACTTTTATTTAACCTAGCTGTATGCGTCCTATTCCTCTGTCCCATTATTTTGCATGTAAATTCTTTTACCTGCCCCCATTCAGTATCGTGCACGCCGTTAAGCTAATCCCTGCAAGCCATTCGGCTCTCACTTTTCTAATACTATTATCAAGCCAGCTAGTTAAGTTCTCATCCGTGTATCTAAGAGAGTCACGGTGACGTTTTGTATGGCCGCTACACACTCTCACGCAGCTCATAGACGAAACTCGCCTTGGCTTTTCACTTGAAGTTTGATTCTCTTCTGCTTTGTCTGCTAAATTTTTGACTAAATCTAACCTTCCTATAGCAGTTATTACTGGTCCGTGGTATAAGCCCAGACAAGCTGGCTTCCGTTATATGCGTTTACAATTGTTGTCTTTCGTTTCTATAATATCATAGATATATAGCTAAATTTGGATTTCTGCCTTTATAGCGTCATTTCCCACTCCTGCCTGTTGTTAAATTCGCTTGACATTTTTTTATTCCAACAGGACTTGGACGTCTACCTATTTAAACACACAATACGTTTTTATATTTCAATCGATTTTTTCTCGTTGGATACAATACGATATACATATTTAGTCACATCCAACATGATATTCATTAGGCAAGACTGTCGTTGGGCTTAGGGGCACTAACGTCTCAGTAGTTCGCCTTGAATCGGCTCCCGATAATTTACAAACGTACGCGGATCGAGTGAGATTTATCGAACAAACTTGTGTGGACCCACAAGCAGACGCCGCTCGCAAACAGATGTCACCAGAATTAATGGATTACTGCTGATAGATTCGGCTTTAGAAATCAATATTGATAATGTAAGGGTAGCTATTACGTCGTTTTCGCTGAACTGATGGATTCAAGTGACAAGTGGTCTGTAAATTCAGCCAATTTTATTATAACGCTTTCGAAGTGATAATTCCGATGTCGATCGTGAGTATGAAATGCTGCAAGAAAGGCGACTTCATAATAGAATACGAACCCATCAGGCAGTGGAATGGCAAAGAAAAGAACGCCTATATTTTTCCACTGCCTGATGGGTTCGTCGGTGGTCACGTCGAAGTGCACGCGGAACAAGATGCGCACGTTGTTATAGCGGATCGAGTTAAGTTGTGGCGGGCAATACTTGAGGATTATCTCTCTTATTTAATATAATAAAATGCATATATTTGACATTAGCGTCACTCACTGTTGGTATTTACACTTTTCATCAGGTAAGGCTTGCTACGTATGGTGAAAATGTATACACATCGACCGTCGTGACAGACTACCTGATTCCCATGCTATTTCGTCTGCTAATTTCATTCATTTTCTTGCAGACGTGAAAACAACACACTCATTACAGTGCGGTTTGATAGTAAACAAAATGATTTTTCTTTACGTAGCAAATTTATCAGTCCGTGTACCGATCGACCAGCATATAATTTGAGTCGTTGTACGCGCCATTACAAACCCGTGCAATCATATGATGATGTCGTAGATTATATGGCATCCGTAAGGAAAGAAAAAAAAAAGCTTTTCGTAGTGAACTCATGCGCGACATAACCTCATCGCCCAAAAAACATCGCGTGCTTTTTAATGCCGGAAACAAACACTTGAAATGGGGAAAGCACAGCGAAGTGAGCCTTAGAAACGTGATTCTTTCATGCTTCAGGATGCACAGATACTTTAGTCGATCTCTGATTGGTTTTGAACGTTTTAATTTAGTAGAACACGCTGCAGTCTGAATGCTTGATTCTTGATCAAGAAATGCTTTTGAAGGCTACTTTTTATCAAGTACGTACGTTTTTTTTAAGTTTTCACGTTTACAAAAAAATAAATGAAATTAACAGGCGAAATAACATCCGAATTAGCTAGTCTGTCGCCACAGTCAATGTGAACGCGTTTTCACCATACGTAGCAAACCTTACCTGATGAAAAGTGTACTCAATAGGCCAGACATGAGTGTTTCTGTTGAGGCCTAAACTAAACAGGTAAATAGAGTGATTCTTGCAGCATTGAATTTGGCTGCGTGCTACAAGATCGAACGGCTCTTATAAAACCTCATAAGCCGTAAAAACAAATTTTTCTGCCCGGATATAGAAAGTGCTTAAGGTTTCCAGAACAGTCAGCTTACAGAAAGTACCTAGGCTAGTTCAGTGGTAACGAGTCATTGAAATTGATGCTAAGGGAAGGGTGTCTTTTTTTTTCATTCGAGCCCGCTACAGGACTGCTGTCAGGCTTAACATAGTCTTGAAGGTTAGCAAGTATTCTATGAATTTAGTTATGCATTTTAACTCTATCATAGCTATAATTTTTTTGTAGTTGATAGTTGATTTGGTTAGCCATTCGACTTTATTGGTAAGCCCGTGGAAACGCCATACTATTGAACTACATTACAAACACTTTGACTATATATTAAATGGTTTACCTGAGTTTACTTCATTTCAAATGTTTGTTGCACTTGGCTTGGTTTTGGGAAAATGACGTGGTAGCTAGATGCTAGCGTAAGGTTTGGTCGAATGCGATCTGTTGTTGTAAAGTTGTTTAAACGGATACAGAGTACCAGAATGAAGATTTTCGCTATATGATGTCCTTCAAGTTGTTAGAAAAGAAAGGAGTAGACGCAGACCGCCAATGGTGGCTAGGTTGCGTACAAGAGCTTTTTACAAAGTTACCGAACACATAACTCAAAAGTGATTTATTTTTTTTGGGAAATAAGATTTTGAGTTTTTCGACTACTACTTACTATCTGAACCTCTCATAAGGACCACTGAAACCTATGTTTTTTGGAAACAAAAACACACATCCTTCATAAAGGCGACCACGTGCTTGGTTTGTTAGAAGAAACCGACTGTATCCTGACTGATACGTTCATGTCTGTGGCCGGGTTTCTAATAAGCCCTGGCATACTTTGAGCGCACTTGAAAAACATCTATTGATAAATTTATTATAAACTAATTTTTACAGAGAACTCTGAGGCAGATTACGAAGCATCTAAATATATTAGACTCGATATTTCTCATATCATACATTGGCATTTGTTCTAAAGGGTGGTGTTGGCAAAAAGTTATGCCGAATAAAGGAAAGCACATTTTTTGATGAAAAAATTGTCAAGTAAAGGTCGCATCGTTCAAAAAAAAAATGAATTGTTACAACGTTCGCTACCATTGTCTTACTTACAGTTCGTACTTACTTTAGTCCATACTTATCGAAATCAAGTATGCGGTCCTAAACCTCGTTATCCGAGTAATCATCAACGCGTATTATACATCTGGCTTCTGCTACGAAGGTCCCTTTCGCTACTACCCTGTTACTTATAACGTCTTAGCTTTTCGCTGCACTAAATGTCTAGGCTGTTGATTGTCTAGCTGCTGAAGTAATGGTCAAGGCTTTCAAGTGGGTCGGATTGGCCTCCCCATTTTGCCCGCCCTCTCCCCGTTGGCAGCTTACACCATCAGCTGGACCAGCAAGTGCATATGTATGTATTCGTCGGAACTGCGTGACTGTGTACGATGCGATCGCCCACTTCCGTTGTGTCCTTTATTGAGCCGTTTGCTAGAGGTACCTGGAACACAATTCTGAACACATGTACTGTATCGGGGTCCATTTGCGTTTATGCATTAGTGTGATTGTTTATTCCGTCCATCTAATTCGACGACAACAGCAACACTATTAGTAGCTGGGAGAAGGGTCCCCAAGCAGACCTATGGTCTTCGTTAGTCCTCTCGTGTTGGTCCTGCGTTGAACCTGATCCTGGGCGTGCCTACACGCCTGCTACTTACCTGTTAGCAAAGTCGTACAGACTCTAAGATAAGATCAAGCTAGCGGAAGATCAGAGAAAAAGATAGAGAATCCTACGAGTCCGCAACATACCAGGACTTCGCTCGCTCCAAAAACGATTTCTATTGAAGGGCAGAGGGAGAGAGAACGGACGTGGAGGTAGTCTTTAAGCGAGGCGATAGCTTGCTCAAACAGGCTGCCAACATTGGCACAACATTGACGAAAGGGAGTTAGACGTCGGGTCGTTGATACATAACGGGCCAGGCACCGCACAACTCACGATCGTATAAAACAGCCCTTGACTGACTGACATATAGAGTCTAGCAGATAGAGGAGCAATGGGCTGGATGCGTGCAAGCCAGTTTAGGAGATGACCAGTGACCCAACGGAGGTAAATGACACTAAATTTTTGGTAGGGATGATCCAAGTAAAGACCAAGTTCTTTCTCCGAGTATAGGCTTCTTACAATGATGCACATCACAGCGCAAATTATGCTCATGTTTAGCTTAACAGTAACGCTGTAGCTGTCATCTATATGTCCGGCTCTACATATAAAAACCATGTCGTGTCATAGGGTCAGGCACAATGTGCATTGCTCAACACCGTGTGTTTTGTTTGATAGTCCCCCAGTCGTATGACGACCGACGAAGGCAAGGAGACGGTAAGGAGTGGGGAACTCAGAGACCCCTGGTAACCGCCTCAGTACGTATTCGTTCCCTTGAACACCAAATATCTATTCAGTGTGGACCTCCTCGCTTACCCAACCGTCAGCGCACACAGGACACCATACGCTTTCGAAAAGCACGCTGCTTCCTAAAGAAATGGCCATGGATAGAAGTCAATTGTGAGTGAGCGTTATGCATCATGCTTCGTAAATCTTTACCGTTTTCTCTTTCATACATACCTATATAGCGTTGCCCAAATTGCGGACACCGGGTTGGGTTGTATTGATTAGATCAAGCATACAACGGCCTGAGCTGCACATTAGAAGACGAACCTCAGGTCGGTGATCGCGCAATACGATAACTAGCCACAGACTGGCGAGCCTACTGCCTTGGATTATACCAAGACGACCTGCATGACTATCTGGTAGGTGTAGACGATACACAGTGTTGTATTCATTTGGAATAATAGCCGTCGGACCTAGTGTTTAGGTAAGACGCAAGTATATAGGTATGATAAATAAGTTCACCGTAAAAAAAAGCGGGACGGTGTAAACAACATGTGTTCAACTTGAAGGCTGCCTATTTTTCAAACTGGACACATGTTTTTCGCGATTCCAATTTTGTCATCAAATGTTGAGGATTTGGCTCTGTGCCAAATCAAGTCCAAATTTTCCAAAAGTTTCTCCTCACAAAGCAATCCTAGTTATGTTCATCACACTGATGCCATCAGTTTCTGAAGTAAGTCGTACGAAAGGACCTTAACTTTGATATGAGTTTTTCCTCGACATTTTTTGAATTACTTCAAAGCAGATATGTATTTTTATGATTTGGAAGAAGAAAACGGCTAGAGGGAGGGCTAGATCGCGTGAATATGGAGGTTAGGATAACGTAGGCACCGCATTTTGCAAGAAATTATGATGTAAATAATGCTATGTGTGCTGGTGCACTATCGTAGCGAGAACTTTCGATTTTTTTTCTCTTAGAGTTTAGATTTATTTTGGCGGACAGCATTTAAAGTTCCTTTTGGTATTCTTCAGTGACACAAGAACTATTCAGCATCAGTTTGTTATACACAATTATCTGCTGTTCAAAAAAACGGTGGAAAGAAGCTTCGAGCTCAATGTGGATCTTGCAACTTTCTTTGGTCTGGACTCATTTTTGAAGCCCTACTCCAACAATCGTGCTTTTGCCCGTACGTCATATTCACGTATCATCACGTGCAGTGACACGTTGAAACAAATCCCGCTAATCCTTTCAGGGCGCGTTCTTCTAAAACAACTTATGCATTTGCCCTTTTCTCAGCACAATCCCTACTGCGAGCTCTCCAGGCTTCTAATTATTTTACTTTTAAGTTGTCCAGACAGTTTTCCGCAGCACTGATATCTAGATTGATTGTGAAGTGATTATGAGCGCCTATTATCGTGCCAAATATAAAACGTAATGCACGCCTTTCGGTACTCCGTTTTCGTTTTCAAGGTACGACAAACAACGCTAAAACAAAGTACGGCCAAAGTTCAGAGCATTCGCTAAATACGAAGTGAATATTTAAATGCTTTAATATTAAACCTGTGTATAGCAGCCATTCTGTAGCGCCTCACGAGTCGGCCTTTAGCCGACAAAAATGAATCATATAATTAATTTATTTTTAAATTTGCTACTATGTTTTTTACAAGAGTAACGACAAAATACTAAGTCTGACATGGCACTTAAGCTTATTTCAATAAACATTTTGTTGAGAAGGATTATTAGTGAAGGCTACGCACATACTCCAAATACGTTCATATCATACAGCTAAGCTTCATCTGACTGGTTTACGCACTGATCCTTTGCACGGAAGTCGTGTATTGGCTCATTTTGTTTCAGCTATTATACGTACCCATGATGCTAGTCGATTGTTGATTCTGTCGCCATTGCGGCTCATCAGAGACATGATGCATAGCTCCAGATCAGATGCCTGGGGCACTTTGTTCCTCTTTACTAAGCGCTTGCTAACCTGTACCGCTCATTTCATTAATCAAAGGTTTTCTTTCTGTATTTCTTCGAGCGAGATTGCTTTCTCTAGTCTAATTGAAAGCAAATACGCTTGAAAACAGCGACTTAAATTGTTTCCAGTAAAAACCGATTGCTAGTTGGACAGATTAGTACTAGCGAATTAGGACGTCGTTCGAATATTGCCGAAATTCGTATCATTCAATTAGTACAGTCATCAGCTGAGAATTCACAAATTAAGCAGCAGCTGTAGCAGCAGGCAAAATCATTACATCGAATAGAAAATTATATACAAAACCAAGAAATAAGTAAAAAACTTTTTTTTCTTTTACGTTTGATTGAAGGAAGTAATATAAAAGAGAAGAGCCGTCGTCTTCAGTCGTCGAATTCAGTGACAGATTCTAACGTTGACAAATGTCTTTAGTCTTAAACATGTCGAGTCATTCCCCATAGAATGCTCGATAATACACCAACTTTACCCGCCGGTCCAGCTTTTTCCAATATTTAGCAATTTTCGCTCTTTCAGGCAGGTAGATACATCATAAATCTCTTTTGGGTGAGTTTGTTAGCTCAACTTAACCGTTGAAAAGAGCAGATGTGGCGAATTGTCTAACGTTACGTAGACCCACTTATTTTTTGAGTAGTCATTGTGATTACTTTGCCTGCAGTAATCGGCCTTTGCAAGGTGTAGCTCGAAATCAATATACAGCCATGCTACAAAAGTTTTTAAAAAGTCGATATCGAAAAAGTCTGTCTGTTTCATTGTCAGTAGACTTATCTCAACTTTTTGTGGTCGAATTCAACTGATTTGATTTTAGGCAGCTAGAGATTAATTCTGGAAGGATTTGCGCGGAAGATGAATGCCACCAATCGGCCAAAAACAGATCCCCTAGAGAAAAAGTGTGCTTGTGCCTATAGAGCGTAATGTTAATTTGCGATGGCAGTAACTTAATGTTCTATGTTTGAAAGCAAATCAGCGAACAATATCGTTCGCGCTCTTATATCATCCGTGTGGGAACTGTTTTCCGCGAACAGGTATAGTATATATATATAAAGCAGCTCGAGGGAACAGAGGCGATCCAACCTAATCCGTTCTCTTTGAGGTCTCAAACCCACAGGCCTGCACGTATCTATACGTGTTAAGATAAGTAGATAGTTAGCCTTCTGTCTCCATATGAATAGAGTATGTCCAATAGCAAAACAGGCACCGGGTAAGCCCCCAGGTAACGCTCAAGTATTATTGGTAATAACAGTAATGGTTCCAAAAGAGGTGTAATTACTCACAGCTAGCTTAATGTATGCAACGATTTTTCAAGCAAACGTCCGCTGTCCTCTGTGTAATAATTAAATTCAATAACAAATAAACAAAACGCTTGAGACCAGTTTGGATTCAGTCCTAATGTGAACTACGGCCTTATTCGTACTGTCCTTGATTATGTGATGATATGGTATTATGTGACAATTTCTCCAAACACGAGACCTACCCGTTTAATCATAGCCGGCCTATCAATCAGATTGCCATTTGTAAATTAGAGACGAAACTGAATTGCGAGGCAAAGGATCCAAAAAATTTACTTCCTAGAGCGGTTTGCTATCATACGATTTTATACAAACCGATCTATCATATCGGCCTGCTGCCAGAATAAGGCAGTCGCCGGGAGCTACACTCCACCTTGTTATACTCACTTGTGTCTAACACAGAACTTGAACTTCACGAAATCTTCAGCTTCGATCAGTGCACCAACACGAATTATTTCCGAAGACAAAAAAATCGTAGCCCTGGTTGCCGAAAAAGGCGGCAAAAAGCGGTTTCGGCGGGTGGGCACCAAAGTGCTGTTACGACCCAGCAACGAAATGGAGACGGATGCGGAATGGTACTGCCGCTGTGGTGTCGTTTAGGGCTACTCATCGCCCCAGGCGTTTATTCCAGCAGTATATTGAATCGTAACTAGAATAGAGCCGGCGTACATATTACGACGCGTAACTGATGCAACACCCTCTACAACATACGCCGGTGCGTCCTTTGATAATAATAGGATCGTTTAAATTTAATACACACGGCAAGAGATTTGGGCAAAGGCAGGACAGCGTGAAAATTTCGTAAAGAAAGATTCGGTACTTACTCAATGTATTTCTCTTTGATACGAATAACGTTATCGATGTGAACCCTTTGCTGCCTATCGTTCCCGAGTCCGACTGGGCTTGAAACCGCTAAAAAATAAGTCACTATTAACTTGCTTGTCTATACCGAGACGGTTCTACTAAGTTAAAATTATTTGGCAGATATTCAACGACACTTTTGCTGCGAGCAGAATTCGATTAGCAACGGAAAATCATTTGCGAGAAAATTACTAAGATGATTGGAAATATTGATTAGAAGGTAATTACAGGATAATAAAGGATAAAGTGTAGAAAACGAAATGTTTACCCGAGTATCCAACACCAGTGTGCAGCTGTGTAGAGATATCGGAGGTTCGCAGATAAGTGCGCCAGTAGAATTGTGAACCCTTCCAGTAGCCTATGTGCGTTTGGACCATGGATTTCTGCAACTTGTCCTAAAAGTAAAAAAAGCCGAATTAGCGAAATCTTATAGACGAACTGTGTGTCTGTGCGCGTTTATCTGTACAATTTACCGGCAGCTAGCAATTTGAATTAGACTCATCTCACAGAAGGCGTACATGTTGATAAATTTATTTCGTTCCTAGACCAATTTATCGAAAATCGTAATCAATATTATGTTTTTTTACACTTTTTTAAATTAATTTTAACTTATTAATTATTAATTTATACACATATGGTACGCATACGAAATGTAAGGGCTAACTGTTCGTTGCCTGGAGCAAAACAGCTTTGTCCAGAGAATCTCTCACATGGTTCTTGCCCTACGCAGGGACATCATATAAAAGTTCACTAATAACGACGCCGTATAATAGAACTGGTATAGTTATGCTGACCGTAACTATTACGATAGTTCTACCGACTTAACGAGCAGATATCACTTCGCTATAGATGCAATACGAATGTTGAATCGTACTATACTTCATTTCCATATATTTCAGATATATACGGTGGGTATGGTGTTGATGACGCGTGGGAAAGTGCAACGTCAATACGTTACCCACTTACATATAGCCATCATTGACATATCCCTGGATATCTATTTTTTTTTTGCAGAATTTCAAAAAGCAAATATGATTAGGGTTTTAGTGACAAGCGGCATTGATTGCCGCGTGCGTGTCATTTTGTCGTGACACTTTCCCCTGCCGCTACTACACGTCCGAACGACAACTGTCGCAAGACACTTGCAACCGTCGCAATGTGCGCTTTTATCTAAAATCGAGCGGCCTTTTTTAACCTGAAGCGATGTCTTTTCCCACCCCATAGCAGATTTCATCCTCTTGGGCACGATGGCAGGTATATATCATATATGAGCTAACAGGACTCATCTATCTATGGAGTCGTCGTTGTATATAGATGGACGAATGCGTAACTGCAGCATATACGGATAAATATTCATTCGATTCAAAGTTCACAAAATCACTAAAAAGGCTATATGTGAATCTGCGCTAAAATATGAAAGTATCTAAATATAGATTTAATACCTGATTTAAGCCGTATCAACAGCGTATTTTCGCAACCCATTAAATGTACACTTTAATGCCGTCTCATTGAGTGTTTTGCATCCGGTGCTTGAACCATTTCGAGACTGCTTGCTCCCGTCTACGCTCCGATTAAAACCTGGGCCACCACCGCAAGTTTAGCAGGTAGACATGTTGGCGTTGCATCACCACCATCTCTACTACAGGAGATTTGTTTCCACCTGCAACAACGCTGCTTGAATGTGCTATTGACATCGTACGTACAGCGCTAGATGGCTAGACGTACCTGAACTAGCCAATCGGGTTGACCCTTTTCCATGAGCCATAGGTTGAAACCGTTTTAGGTCGAGAAGCACCTAAAAATACTATGAATTTCTGTAGTGCTATAGTGGCTATAATTTCCAGAAACACACTGGATAATCTAGGTTCGCAAGCGGCCTTAGATGCATTTCGAACTATGCTGAAAAGGGTCGCCAGCGCCCCAAACAATGCTTGATTAATGCAAAGGCGTTAGACCTAAATTTCCAATCACTCCTTAATTCTACTAACTCCTATCTCGTCGAAGTCCCATACGCCACATGCCCTTTGTACTAGTCTTGTAGTAAAAGAATCGTTTGACTGAATCGTTTCACAAGTACCATGTCAGTATATCATTCAGTGAGACTGAGGCAAGCATTGTACTGTGAAAAATATGGGTAAGTTTAATATAATAGGTGCATGACAGGAGCTACGTTTACAAGGTATGTTTATACGGTTTTTTGAGTAATTTATTCGTAGAGAGCCGTTTAAAATGCATCTAGATAGTCCACGAAGGGGATACAATATACCAATTTAATCTGTAGGAAAGTTGAACAAAAAATCAAATCAGCTCTGAGTTCTTATAGAACGCATTTTATTTAAAGTGGAGTGGGCGTCGATCAATTTTCAATTTTAAGTTGCTTATTGCTTTCCTATAATAAGGTGGTTGACTTTAAACACAACGGTACTACTTATTAAAGACCTTTTGTCTACACTTTTATATTGATAAAACTTAGCACGGTCTTATCACATATTGTACTGTAGTAAAAATACCTTAAATTATACAAAATCAGTGAAAACGAAGGGCAGAGAAATGTTTCTTTTGCTGCCCTCAGCCGTGGATTCGCCTTGATATAATTTACTCTATTGTTAAATGGATATAAGTGAAAAATACAAAAAACAAAGTTCAAGCCAAATATAGAAGAAAACTGAATTTTCAAACCGTAAAATCGGTCATCGTTTGTCTGTAGCTGAGCTGAGTCTAAACTAGCATCAAGTTAGCATTAGCTATTAATAAATAAACAAACATTGCCGGATTCGTCTACATATGCACGTGCAGATTTCGGAAGCGACGGTTCCAGACTTAGCACAGTACCTCTCCGCTGGGACCAAACGATGTTGATTACCAGAAAAAGTCACAGCATCTCTTTTGTTTCGAAGTGGAGTTTTAGTATCTGGTGTTACGGGACATCAGGCAAGTGGTCTTCTTAATCACTGAGCGCCTTCTTCACACATGAACCGTTGTCTGAAAATTGCGGAGGTTATCTACTACGATACGTTTAGTCCAGGTGAAATCGTGATGCAGCTGTTTTTCCCACTGGATAAAAACTCGTGACTGTCCCACCTAGGTAAACCTCAGTACCGTTGTTTGACTTCAGGTTCCTCCCCCTATCAGAACATGGGGCTGAAGGTATTACGATATTCATTGCTGTCCCTATATCTAGAACTTCTACGAGAAGATTAAGGTCGAACATGGATCACTTGGGCTGCCTTCTCGGTTACGTTTTCGCTGCATTAATATAGGGACGCTCTCCCTCGCTAGTTCGTGTTGTGATAGGATCAGGTATCGTTATTTATCAACAACGATATTAGGGGAAAAGTTGAGATACGTGCACAGATTTCCAAGTGGCCGTATCACTGTATCTCGCTCCAGACATCGGTAAGACTGCGGGGGCAATTCTCCAATCTAAAACGAAAGTTTTGTCGACTTATCCAGCGACTAACGAATGCTGACCGTTTTTTTAGAGTTTGCTTCCATCTGTTGACAAACATGTGAGATGGCATGCCGGAGACAGTGATCGGCCTCACCGTATATCGACAATTGTGTGGCATTGCTTGTCTTACTACATTGCCTATTTACGATGTAGAGCTTATTAGAAAATTAGCGGTAACATCATTTGACAGATATATTATCTACAGCTTGAGGCTATTTTTTGTTTTTTTTTTTCTATAATAGTAGGTGATTGAATCTTGCTTCACAAGCGCGGAGCGCTCTACAAACTAACTACATCGTCTGAAACTGTGTATCTGTTGTAATTGGCCGGCGATTCAAGTAATTTGTGGCTTTCACCACACAAATTCATGCAAATAACCATGGTTTGCATCAAGTTCAATGGCTATTTCTATTACTGTCGTTAGCAAATAGAATATCATTACGATATCTAACGTTTTAGAGGTGCAAAAATACTCAGCAAGAGCTATCGCAAAGCAATGTAGATACTTATCGCAGGCTGTTCACGTTTTGCCTAATTTTTTTCACACTAGAACTACCGTCATGTTCATCGAGGAAGGTTCACTTCTTCTAAAAGAAACTAATGGCCAACGAATCATTTTCACAGCAGGCCAGCAGGACACATTGTCCGCGTCGTCAGTGCGAACAATGTTCTGCAAAGCATGCAACTTCTAGTGCCGGCGTTCTAAGATAAATACATAATATACAATTCAATACTTCTAGCCAGTAGTAAACAGGTAAAAAAATATCATTATCATCGCCACGATCAACCTCGCCGTTATTATGAGCGTCATAACAAACATCAGCTTCCGCTAAACAGATGCCGGCAAATCTATATAACGATTTGTGGATCCGCTTCAAGTCATTATTATTAGAAGATCTGTATTTAGTTGTTCGTACATCGTTGCCTTAGTAGTGAAGAGCGTCTCAATTCCTGTAGCCGTATTGTTGTTTCTGTGATATTAAATAACAGTAATAATAAAAAAAATTCTACGAAAATTGTAAGTTAGTACTGATTTATCGACAAACGGTTGAACTTGCATTTAACGCGACACAGTTTGTCATGATTTACAGATCGTCAAATCATAGATTTGATGCTGGTCTTTGATTGGGTCCTATGCTCCAGTACGAAAGTAATGATTTCCAATGTTGTGGTTATTAAATGTCCAACGAATGTACGTTGAGCTGTTAGGCTTGACAACAACCGACGGGTAGTCAGCGCCCCGCGGTCCAGGTTAATCTGGAATAGAACATTTCTCCAGTTGATACACTGGGCTAAAATAATGCATTAAAGCAAGTCCTTTCTATTGCCCTCGTAATGTTGATCCTTATAGTTAAATATAGCTAGTAACTGTATTTAGCCGGTTTTTTTTCGTCTGGTGCCTTTCTAGTTCCAGTACTTCCTCTAGAATTCGATTACATCCGATACTAAATGACAGATATAGTTTGGGCTGACAAGTCGTAGCAGGAAGCTCTAAGCGAGTACGAAACTTGAATGTTCCGCACCTTCCTCATGGGTTTTTGTTCAGTGTTCGCGAAATAGGCCGATACCCAGCGCTACGCCGTACGTGGCTAAAAGGTTCGCGTTGCTAACTTAGGCTGATAGTATCGTCGAAAGCCTGGCCCTTTTTCCCTCGGTGAGGTTCGTTACCATTACTCTCATTGCATCGAATCCTGGCGGCCCGGTTAAGTTGACTGTAGTGAACTGTCGATGATTAGCTGATCAGTGATGTTACACTTGATTCATTCGCTTGACTAATTTGTTCAAGAATATCCCTCAAATCCCAATCAGGTTCCGTTTTTTCCTGACTGACGCAGGCGAAAGTGGTTCGGCGGGACAATTTGCCATCGGCAACCTCGTTACTGCACGTATCCGTAGTGGCTAATATAAACGACTAATGTAAACACGGATGAAGGTAGTATATCCCGACCAGAGTTGGTAGCATCACTCACTATGTGATGATGAACAGCAGGCGATGTATTTTGTTTTTTACTACGTGTCACAACTTCCGACTGTGGCCATAACTTCCCGCACATAAAAACACTACAGTATCCGTATTCATCCACCTTGCATGTTCCATCTATCCACAGAACGATTTGAGAAGACAGTCTCATTCTGCTAATAAAATGAAGATGTAGTATTGCAAATACTAGTAGTCATTATAATTATGCGGAATTATAGTCGTAGCCGAAAAAATCGTATTGCACCTATGTGTCCTAGAGCTGGAAGCGACATAAAGCGGTAGTCTGACAAACCGTTTCTAGCAGGATTTTTGCTAGCTACAATAATTTGGCAGCGAATATTATTAATAGCTAGATAAAGATGACCGAGCCACGACGCAAAACGGTAACTGCGCTTAAGTAAAGTTAAGATGCTTTTGGCTAGACAGGCTAACTTCAATGAAAATGTAGTTTTATATACTGTATTCTTATATACATATTGTATTGATATAGAACATGGAAAAAAAACTATGCATAAGTTAACAATTGAAAGTAAAATTGTTCTGTAATGGCGATCAAGATGACGTGTCTGTCATCTAAGGCCATTTAAGGCCTAAAGTTTCGGCTAGATACGTTTGCGATGAGAAACTAGTTTAGCCTAAGGTTGTTTTCAACATTTATACGGAAAATGTTTCTCTGGATCATTGGCTACTGATTCTTCTAGCCACTAGTCGTATTGCGGCGCTAGCAACGGTCATGTTACTATTTTAAGGCCTTAACAAAAATAGAAATATATCTAACGGCGGCGGCGGCGCTTTCCATATATCCCCAATCCCATCCGTCAGTATCCTCTCAAAGCTAAAACGTTACTGAGTGGCACATCATGCCAATCCACACTAGTTCGTCCATTTGGCTCTACAAATCAAGAAGAATAGGCATACAGAACTAAGAGGTTCTATTTATTACTAGATTAACAGACTTTCATCTTCCCATTATTTCTCGTTACCCCAGTATAACGACCTGTTCAATCGTGTTGTCAGCAAAACGGCCGCTTATACTAAACATAGCGGTGTTCTGCTCCCATCAGATTCTGACTTCATGATTAACCACACTATTTTCTACTATTCCGAACCAATTTAGAGCAGTTGAGATCTGAAGGGTTCAGCCCACGTCCTCTCTGCGACAGCTTTCTCTGCTATCCGCATAATAGTGCTTGTTTAATTGCTTCTCATTACAGCAGTAAAAGCCCCAAGGCATAGTTGTATCAGGATGTAGGACTAGCCGGTACAAAGCAGTCTTACAATTCTTGATGCCCGAAGGCAGTTCAGGGCCGGGGGGGGGAGGGCTGTCGAGATGGCGCTAGTTGCGACGATGAAACTCCGTTTACAATCAGCAGCGGAATCGTCAGAAAAAAAGAATACAAAAAGACGTCGTCCTTTATCGCTGTGAGCTATGTTGCATAGTAAACGCGACCTAGCCGCATTGATGAGCTCGACAGTCTTAGCTCTGCGCGGAAAACTCTCACTCGAAAAGCACATCAATCACGTTCAACGATCTACTTCCACCAACAGAGTGATTAATTTGTGCTTTAACCGGTAGGTACGTACCGTGCATGCTAGTACATCATCAATGGAAGAAAGTACACCTATTGATGTAGCAGAAATTGCTTTCTTTTTGGTCTAAAAAAGAACGGCCAATGCACACCTGCGAATCGATGGATCCCGTGCGTTTGCGTAACGAACTTGCCTTACTCACTATGTCTAGATCTGTTGTTAGTATGAAGACTGTATTCGAACTGAACGATGTATTGATTAGTTGCGCTACGGTAGAGGCTTCAATAGAGATGATGGCTACAGGGGGGAGAGAAATTCAACTAAAATCTAAGGTCGTCAACGATAGAATATTGAAAATAGCGATTGCCTAAAAAGGAAAAAATAATAGAAAAATTTCTCTTTGGGTTTGTTCTTTAGACTCAGACTAAAAGCTATCGAAAAACTGTGTAACTTCCATTTTAAGACGCAATGTCCTAATTATGTTACACTAAGACGCACCTTAATCGAGGTATGATTTAGGAACTCGTGCATGGAACAGCTATTCTGTTATCTAAGTCATTTATTGTTAGATCTTGCTATGTTTCCGAGCACACGAATCAACCTATCCTGATTTTGCTTTAATCGCTTTAGTGTCATTGCCTATACCACTAATATAGTTACAATGGATAATGTTAATTAGATGTGTAATACTTTTAAAATGCAGAATGTAAATTGGGTAAAAAAGAAAGGAAAGCAGAAACTAGCTGAAGCCTACTAGCCAGCCGCGCACATATATTTCGATGATATATGTCGATCGTCTCCAATCTATGGCATGATATCATGACGGTAGGTTTTATCTAGTACTGGCCTGTTAAACTGCCATGCCTTAGAAAAAAATAACTTTTTGTTAACTAGCGGTGAGAGTTCTAGCAGTAAATATGTTGGTCGATTAGAGAGAAAAAAAAATGAGAACGTGACAGGCCTAGTCTGCGCGTCACCTCTTGCAGTTGTTGATCTTGGGGGATATTAACCAAATTATTCTTTATTCTGATCGTGGTGCATTTCCGTAGCGAAAGATATGTAAAACTTCTTTTGTCAGCCCCCTGTTTTCAAGTTGTTCCTCCTAAAAGTTCCTTGAATTGGAAACAATTTCAACGAACTATAAGGAAGTGGGAAAAACGTACCATGTAAATTATGATAAAACAAAAAAGAAGACGAGAAACAGATGAGTAACATGAAAATGAATCCAAGTTCCAGTGTTAGACCGATCCTGTTACGTTACATTCATTAAAAGAACGCAACAATTTGTATCATAACTGAATCTTTAACTAAAGCAGTGTAGTAATGATATTTCGATAGTTATTGCTTTGTAGATCGTACACAATAATGAGTTATTTAACACGGAAGAAGATTAGTCTGTTGGCGTCTGTGTTGGTCGGAATGACAAAGCAATGTCCCAGCATTGCTATTTTTATAAAAATTTTTTAAAAAAATCCAGACACTGGGTCTCTTCTGTCTCCAATTGTCTTACGAGCTAGCCTTAGATGGATTTTATTTCCATAGTATTTTGGCTGATATGGACGAACTACGACTAGTTGGCTACTCAGTATAGCTTTTTCTAGCTAGCAAAACTTTCAACCGGATAGGTTTCCTTAACAACAGCAATCTCCTTCGTCGTTATTGCCTATTTAACTGCTTCGTGCTTATTTACACCAGACAGACAACCATTCGGATAGCCGAAGCGTGGATCGAAGTGGAATATAACTGGGTCACGACGGCGACCCACGTAACTGTTTCCAATCCTAAAGACGGTTAGGAATCATAGTCATGACGGGGACACCGTACAGCTGATTTTTTCTTTTTTAAACAAAACAAAACGGAGATGAAAAATCGAAAAATCCATCTGTATGGATCAAAGCTGTGTCATCAATACGTTCACGTATATGTTCATTGACCGAAAACTCACCGTAAAGCCCCTTATTTATTACCGCAAATACCTATTACTGCATTTAACGTAATCACTTTGTTTACAGCATACTTTACGATGACTTTAATCGAAGTGTCAAGGATCGTTTGACTCATAAGTATTGGCATGCTACTCAACGGAACATCTACAAGGAAACAGATGTGAAAAGTAAATTGTTTATGGGAAATCTTCGAGATTGTTGTAAATTTCGCGTGCAGATCTTCTTTTCGCCACATACGCACACGTAAACTTTTTTCACTGCCTATCCAACAGCGGACTGCCGAAAATAGTGTATTCTTGTAGTACAAATATGTGTTTTTTAAATTTTTTAAACGCGTTTTGATTGTTTTGCCGCTGCTGTATTAGGTTGCTGCATTATTGGATCTGTACACTATTTTTAAAAATCGTCTTTAGTTTGGATCGTAGCAGTAACCAGTACACAAAACAAAACCAGAACAGATGCTCCATTATTTTACTTGGCGTTGTGGTGATTGATCTATTTTAAACATCAAATCTCCATCGTTTCTATAACACTATGACTACTTGTGTTAACGGCGGGAGAATCGAGCCTTTCCGCCTTATCCTAGATACGAATTATACACAACAGACTACCCAGATCGCGTATTACAATATGTAAATTGCTATCACAATTTGTTGTACATCCATATGTATCGTTACGCCCAATTCTCCGCAATGGGAAATTTCAAAAGCGACACCTACGTAAATTGTAACAGCATCAATTTTCATGAATGGAAAAACAAAAAAAAGCAAACCGATTAAATTCACCTTTCCCGAAGCACAGGCAAAGAAATTACCCGCCCAATAACCGATGGGTAACGCTAATCCCCGACACAACATTCAGATCTTTTGTTTATTTTAATTTTATTTTAATCTAGTCAGATCCGTAGCCAAGAGTGACGTTAATTCCAAAGGTAAAATTCGAGACTTCTTTATGATTTTAGATAGCGCTAATTGATGCTATGGATACTTAAGCATCGAATAAATCGGCAGTCAAACGCTGACACAGTTGCTATTGGTGTTGTGATGTAGTGTTTGAAGAAGATATTTAAATCGAAGCGAAATTAATATCCAATGTTTATATATTTAACAGCGAGAACAACAAAACATACCGAAGCAAAACAACGACAATAACGACCACAACGACATCTATAACGACAGCAGCGACAGCAACAAGAGCAGCAACCTGTGTGCAACACCTGTGTGTGTAATTATTTTTGTGTGGATGCATTGTCCACTGTAGTTCTTTTCGTATCTCTTTTTGTTTTGTTACGTTTCTCGGCACAAGAACGCTGTTCAGTGCTTTTGAATTTGAAAGCCGCCATCTTGTTTCTTTTTCATCTCGTCTACGCAATCCCACTGGGAGCGCTCCCGATTACGGGTGCCTGTCCCATTTGCCAGAGATCGAACCGTGCAGAACCTCGGACGCAACGAGGCTTACCTGTTTCTTTTTTACTAGATCAGCGCTTCAGGCAACTGTATATTAATGTATGCCTGTAACTCCGCGCTAATTTGATCACCGCTTGTTGACGCTACCCCAGACTGAGATGGGCCGCGTCGCGGTATTCTACACTGCGGAAAGCTCGTCGGTTATCGCGATGCTGGAACCTTTGGCTTCAAACGAGTGTCGTAACTGACTCTGTAAACGCCAGGCGATTCAGGTCGTTGTTAGTTGATCGTCTGTCGAAAGACATAGCCCATAGTAGAATAGTGTTTTCTTGTTCGTTCTATAGTTTCGTTAGCGATGCCACGAAGAATTCCAACAGTTGGAGCCGTACCAGCCTCCTGTGAATGATCGGGTACGGCGAAGCTTCGACCATGAGACTTCGTGGCGAAGCCTATTAGAAAGAGCTTAGAGCTGGACGCAGAAGATTACATAGGAACGTCAGTAACGCGATTAAGGTGATGGGACTTTTGGGCCGTGTAAATAATCATATCATGCAATAGAATATTTGTTTTAAGAATGGCTAGTGCCTATGTAGACGAATCAAGCTGAGATCATTTGTTTCCTTATATGTGAACACAAATTTTCATAGAGAAGGAAGGAGTGTTTCAATTGACCCGCCCAAAGATGACCTTGGTCGATATCGAATTATTAACGCCATCTGCTGAATCCAACTATTTATCACCAGAGTATTACCTCGGCGATGGGTAAAATATTGTCGACAAATGAAACATTTCCAAGTAATCCCTTGAGAGGCAATCCCTTTTCCTACAACATGTTAATATCCTACACGTTGCACGCACCATTTCGGCACCGAATTCACGGCGTAAATATGTAAATAGTATAATTCTATAACCACATTGATTACGTGCCATCTATGTTGAATGAACGTTCCAAACCGTCTGCTTCTGCGGCTATTATTTGCATTACAACTACGCTGACGCTAACGGTCTTGCTCATGGTGAAAATCTTGCGAGCGTCGGACGACGACTGATGCAGCTAAAGGTAACTCAGTAAAAAGTTAGCCTGGCCAATTCGCTCGATCTGTGCGTGCTATTTCATACGCATAATATCGTTGCATAAACTCTGCGATGTGTTTCAAAGTACGCTTCGATCATAGCGTCATACGCCGACAAACGCTGAACCCTACCAGACGAGAACAAGGCGTTAGAGGAAACTTGATCAGGTGACCACCGAAAAAGGACCCGAAACCGGTAGGAACTTTAAGCATCGGCAAATGGCTTCTCAGCCGCACTTCGTAAACTAATTACTTCCGTGAAAGCTCTATACAACATGCGCGTGACAGTGACTTATTACATGTTTGTGTTAATAGCTACGTATATTCATGCTTCTCTACGTCATCCTGTGCAACCATATATTATTCGAGTATGTCCTAGCGATATGTTAGCGGCAACCGCAACGACAACAGTCCCAACAGGTCGATCCAAATATTTCCATAAGCTACGCCTAGTTCCCTAATGTTACGCTTACGCATGGCGACAACAAACCGTCAAAAACAGCCAGCGAAATGAGGCAGGAACACCTTCGGTGGCCAAGTCCCTGCTCGCCGTCTTTGCTAGTGTTAGCTGTAAGTAACACAACGAAGGTAGCGTCACCAGGGGCAACGCTCGTAGTCGCCAACGCAATAACCTCGTTTCGTTCCACTTCGTTGAGCTGGCAGTATCACTTAGTTTTTCACTTTCCCCACTTTCGTCTGCAGCCGGTGCGAGCCTCGAGCCGCGACTGTCGCGGCTCGAGGCTGAGACCCTTCGCCCGTCGTTTTTGTTTTTTTTTTTCGTAGCGATTCGTACCTCTACCGGCAGTGGAATCTTCCCACTTAAACGATCAAACGTGGTAAGAGCACGAGCCAAAGTCACTTTCCACTTCAAACATCACCAGCTATCAGCTGATGGACGCCACAAGCGTGTTGGTAGCACTGCAGTCGACGTTTAAACACCACGACTTCGGTAGATTCCCTTTTGCCGGCAAGCAGCGTGGAGGTACGGGAGTCCCAGAGCAGAAGCGAAGCAGCCGTTAGACGGCGATGACTGTCTGATAGTCCGTGTAAATAGACGAAAAGATGCGCTGCAAATAGAAGAGGAAATAACAAGGTGTTAGATAGCAGCGCGGCTTCGTTGGCTTAACGTTCATTTAGCGTGCAATCAAGAAGAAAGCAAGATCAATTTGGTTTGCGTTTCCGATCACTTTTCATGGCTACAGCTGTTGTCGACTGCACCCAAACTAGACGTCACGTGCAATGGAACAGGTGACCTAGTGGCCTCACGTATCATAATCTATAGGCTGGTAGGATATGTAAAATTACGAGGCGTAACAGCGTGAAAAACATCGGCCTGTCATACACGAGCATACAGCGATATATCATAGGGTAGTTCGATGTACGCAATACGTCGTTTTTGTGCTTCGCTGGCGGGGATGTCTTAGGCCGTTGGCGGAAATTTTTAAACTTGTGTCTCTGTGACAGTGTTTGTGAAGGTGCGTATTCTTCACGATTCCCAAATTGCAGTAACGTGCTCTCGGAATACATACCTTGATAGGATACAAAAAAAGTACTGCCAATAGAAGTTAGTGTGTCAGTGAGTCGCGTCAACTAGGACAGTTTTGTATGGTTTCAAAAGAGGTAAAATTTCCGCTGTGGTCATCGACTTCTGCTACTATCTCTCCTAGATTAGGATGCGAGCTGACCCGCAGCCATCAACGGCGAAGGTAAGGGACCACGCGATACTCGAAAAGGGTCTTTTTGTTTATCGTAATTGCTTTTGCCTTGTGAGAAATTCCCATACTATGCTCAATTTTCACTGCTCGAACAGAACGAGTATCTCCATACTATACAAATTCATTTCAATGATCGATGGTTTAAAGTAGTAAGCAAAGACGACATACGCGCATGCTTACATCACTTTGTTTTAGAGATCTTAGCCTTACAAAACTTGACAAGACATTCAGGTATTTAGAATTACGATTGGATTGTGTCCGCACAGAGCCCGAAGCTGAAATTTCACACACCCTCTTGCTGATTTCATCGGACCCATTTGTTAGTGCCTATTTAAAAGCGAGATTTTATGCAAGTCCAATTCATGGCCGATGTTAACTAATCACTGTTATATTTATTTCGCACATAATTTTCAACACATATAATTATTTATCCAATCGCGCTCGCTTCTCGCTCTCTGAAACTATCTTCCTCAATCCTTTTCTTTTAAACTTAATTTTAAAAAATTTAAATTAAACGATTCCATTCTGCTCCCGATGCTTGAAGAGGTTTCCTAGGTAAGCGTGTGTTGTGCTTTTGACGCGTCGCCTGTAGTGATAGACACTGAACAGACTTTTTGATGAGACGCGCTGTTGATCGGAAGCGTTGCCGCTTCGTTAGTGCGATCGATCAGGTCGAACGTAGGTTCTGTCCTAGGAGCGGCTTAGTAGACACTTTAACGGCAATCAATTCCTACGGTCGTTAGGACAATTGTGGACGCTTGAAAAAATGACCCATACGAATGATAAGTAACCGCTGCTTCTGTTCATGTGGAAATCTAAGTCAGTGAAGGTACGTATAGGCGAAGCCAACGCCGAAGCTGTCAGCGTTTGATGAAATCATAAACAAATTCTCTCAAAACAATTTTAGAAGAGGTCGAGCGGACGGACCAGTATAAAACATAAGATCAAAAGTATTTTCTCGATTCGATTTATCGTAGATCAATATGAAATGATCTGGTTCAATCAATTCAAGTAATAAAACGAGTCTGTTCATGGCGTAAGTATTCTATAAATCTATATTATAAAAAATAGAAAATCGAGAAGTGAAGTACTACCTACGGCTCAGCTAAAAGTTCATTTTTCTAATGTAATTATTTGAATTCAGCTAAAATCGAGCTTCCGTAGGGGACTGTCGCAGTAGTTCACTTCTACCCCAGATCAAAGAAATACAAATCACTAGAGGTGATTGCTTTGATAGAGAGCCATTATGGCTACGTATAGTCACCCCTAGGTTATGTTATATGAGATCTATATATGTTATATAGATGACACAATGTCGTTGCTAATAATGATGATATAATAACTTCTAATCTATTCGCGCAAGCTTACCTTCTTCGTTCAAGTAGCACGCCTCTGTCAGCTTCTCCGTGCCAGCTTATATCATTTCCTCCATATTTAGTACATGTCTTGTAGTTATTCATCAAAAGACCGTTTAAGCAGCGAACTTATTTTTATATCAGTGAAATGAAAGGAACTTGCCGGAATCAAAACTGGAACTTATATTGGGGCCGGATAAGATAATTATTTTAATAATCATCTTTAGATGGGTGAGGCTCGCTACGTTCTACAGAGAAGCAAGTGAACTAGTGATGCGGCGTCAAAAACAGCACAACAGCATCAATAAAAACTTCAACTTGACAAGTTCCGCTAGAACAAAAACGCGACGATGAATCCGGGAAACAATAACAGCAGTTACATTATAGTATACAATTTCACTCTGTCGATCGAAGAGGACGAGCGTTGCTCGTAAAAGGGCGCCGGCTGACCGTCAGATAAAGTCTACGGCACAAACACATACGCGCACACATATACACACGTAAACATGTATTTAATAGATAAGATCGCCTACGAAGTGTTGGCCGCGCGCGCGCGCCATCTGAAAGATGGTTCCATTTTTGCGACCATTATCGTCATCATGATCAGGTCCAGTTGAAATCTGCGTTGAAACGCGTAACGCTTTATTTTACCTACAGTTGCTACGGCAGTCATGTCATTTCTTTAGATAAATGCGGCAACGGCATTCATAAAAACAATAACAGAGTAAATATTACGCTATCGCTAGCAGTCTTTCACATGACACACAGTCACAAGCGTGAACTGGACGTTAACCAGCTTCTTTTTTTATGCTCAAAAACTCACGTTTAATGGATTCGGTCGTTCGTGTGACCAATCGACCGTTTAGTGTTTTGTGTATATGTATGCCAGTGCGTTTTTATGAAAATACGACTTTACGCGCGGTTGTACGCGAAGTAGCTTCTGAGCCACGCGACAATCACAGGCATCGGCGTCTGTAGCGTGTTATATATTAGTGAGTATACGTTTATATACTGACGCTATATAGGCTTGTAGCTGCCGAGGAAAAATATGAATTCGAGTAAATTATCATTATTCGTAAGGCGCGTCTCTACTTCTATTGCGGCGCGATACTGTCGACGATCTTTTCGAGGGATGGATTGCAGCAAAGTTGAGACGAAGCTGGTAGTGATGACTTCAAATAGAAAAAAAAAATGTGCAAATCCTGTTTAGTTTATCTTGTGCTCGTGATTTTTCTATTCAGCCTCCGTCATGTCAATGCAGCCATATAGCTACTTGGAATACTAGATCCAGGCTCTTTGAAAGCTTAAAGAGAGATACGGCCCGCTTTAGTAGTTATACCTGCGTCGTTTAAAGTTACCATGCCTTAAGTACGTTTTCGATAGACTGAGGAAAACAAAAACACCGGAGTCAGGCGTGAATTTAACCCAACCAGAAAGAGCAGAAATGTAACTCCACTAGGCGAGATACTGCCACCTTATCTTGTAATTGCAAGCCCCCTAATCTCCAGTGAGCACTTTATCAGACGCCTCCCGTAATTACTTGATTTATTAGTACCGAGTCGACTAGCTGAAGCTCGGCGGACCATACATATACGTCACGCTGGAACTTGAATCATGGTCTGGTGCCTTTAACAAAGAAAAAACGAAAAAAAAAAACAATTACTAAATTGATATTTGTTGTACGGGAGCGTTGAAGAGAATACGTTACCGTGTTCTCTTAATAGCCCGGACATCTCAAGAAGTAATGCGTCCTCGGTTAGTCGTTTAAGTTGACTTGGACTTCTTTTTGACGGCAGGATTGCTCCTAGTTTTGGTTTTTCCTTCTGCGTTGCAGCCACCTAGCCACACTGAGGCATGATGGTCATTGCAAAAACCGAGTCCTACGAGTCGAAATATTAAGTAATAATTTTTTACAGCGGCAGGAAGTTTACGCTTCCTAATGGTCCACAATAATAATTAGTACATTATATTTTTGCGTTCTAAAAGATATTGACCAGCCTTTTGCTTATCCTAAGAAAAAAAAACATCTAGGACGGTTTTCACGTTCACTCAACAAATCACTCTCCAAAGGACCAATAGCAAGCAAATAATGAAAAAAACGATTCTAAAAATAAGACGTTCTAGTACTTGAAAATGATAAACACCTATCTCAGTAGCATAGAGCTACACGGATGCCTGAAGCACCTCACATAGCAGCGGGCATAAGGAAGCCGACTCAAGTAGGCATGACTTGATTATTCATGGAGCCAGAACCCCTGGTTACTTATTTCGTACAGCAATGCAATCTCATGTATAAAATTCACGACCCAAGTCTTCTATATAGAAGTTAACGAAGGCTTTTGTTTTCCCTTACCCTCAACAGAAATGCAGCTATCTATAACGGCGGCCTATGGGTACCTTGTCATATTCCACGATACTCCATAATTCAACATGTGCTTGACGCGCCGCAAGCGTTGTCACCATACATTCTGTCCGTACTGGTGTATGCGAGGCATCCCTGTCATTCTAGGCCTCCGCCAGGCCCGTATTCTCACACATTGTGAACGGTCACTGAGATAAAGCCAGGGCCAAACATTTGCATGGAGGTCATGGAGTACGCATTCACATCGCCTGTCTGGATTCGATCAGGAGGAACTAATCTTGCTACAGCGCGTTATTGACGAAATGTTGAGGGTACATAGATCGCGCATATGCGTGGTCGTATGCGTCTGATTGTGAGTGTGTGTTCGTGGTTTTCGAGCTATGGCTTGAGACTGCCGCAGAAGATAGAAAAATATCTAACAATAGCTATAAAATGCGAGGACGCGTCGAAAACAGCCAAGCTGGCAGCACGTGGCAGCGTGAAATCCGTGACGAAGAAATGGTAACGTGATTAGAGTTGAAAGCTCATTTTTATAACCGCAATATGGCGATTTTTAACAAAGCCATAGTCAATTAAATTTCGCTTTTGTAAAAACAACCTGCGTTATAAAAATGACAACGTTCAATGCCAATGAGCCGCCACCAACAGCGTAGGCTTTAATTATCCTGATCTAGGTAAGGGGAAGACCAGGAGAGTAATATAACCAATAAACATTTTTACATGTTTTACTTATTTGTGTTAATAAAGTTTGCGTTTATGTCATTATGCGAATATAAGGGACCACAACAACTTGTCGTTGGCTATAGTCAGCTAACTTCAAAAGGTATAAACCTAAATTTTTCATGTTTGAGCCTATTCGGGGCTATTTAGCGGGTCGAAAACTTGGATAACTTTTACCATCTTGCACTGAGAACAGACAAAACTTAGCAAATATCAGGTCTTCGTTTGTCTACCAGCGTAATCTATTGAATACTGGTGAAAACAGAAGATCTACAGTGAAACAGCAGTTTGCTACTGGCGCAGTTGAGCTGGGATGTTGAAAATCATAAGCAGGAAATTGCCCCTCAGCACCCAGAAGTGGAACAAAAAGTTGCTGCGATCACACTGCCTATGGCGACGGTGTGTTCTTCGGCGGTTGGGCTATCTGCCTCTAGAACAGAGCATGCGCGCTTCCATTTACCTTGATAAGAGTTTTCACACTTAATTTACAGTGTTTCCATATCGATTTCGTAATACGAAATCGCTTTTTCAGGTAACTTTAGATTTCCCAGTCTTGGTTCTCAAGATCATTTTATCAGTAATGCACCGTTGTTTTGTTAAGGGCCTTGTTAGTCGGTGTTTTTATCAATCTCCATTAGAATCTACCGGCACTCTTGTTAATCACGAACTTAATGATGAAGTATTGGTCGTTGACGCTAAACGAATATATTTCTGATAATACTCAGTCAGCTTGTAGTCGAAAATAACCAAAGCTTTAATCGGATTTTTCGAGTCGCTAAATTGCTCCGGACAATCTAATTTACTCAGATTATATGGACACTTTAGCTTGCTATGAACGATACCGGTATGCTTGCACTTGTCTTCAGCCATGTTATTCCAGTTTTCGTATACGGTTTGAGGAACTGTCAATTACGCAGCCATCTGTCTGTAAAGCGAGAAGCGACTGCGAATTGATTCGTTCAACGAGGTGCTATCGCAAACTTCATGAAGCATAAGAAATAAAGCTGGCAGTCACCGAAATTCAGCAAAGCTATTTTTAAAAATGTTCAAATTTTTAAAATTTAAAATTAAAAAAATTAGTTTGAACCGTACAATTTAGTAATTGCTTTATGTTAATTCTAAAATATATTCTAAAAAAAAAAAAGATAGCAATATTGGTTATAAACGAACGTAATCAGTATTACTATTACTTTTAATATTATCATTGTTTTCTTCGGATAAGAAAACATCCTTACGGAAAACATTCTGGTAATTATATTTTGTCGTAGCTTTATATATATGAGGATGTTCCACTATATAATATATATATATAGAGGAACATCATAGGATTTTGGTATCCATATACTTACTGAAAATTCGAAAAGCTAAAATACTGAATACGAGTTTATTTTAACACTAAATTAAATGACTACCATATTTGCGAGTTAGCTGGCTCACACATGCAAGTTTTTTATGTACTCCATGCAGCGGAAACAGGCAAAATACCCACAGCATTCTCCTAGCCGAGAGCATGAAGTCTAGGAAGCCTTTTCAAACGATGAGGGTCGACGCTCAAATTGACTGAGAGAAAAAAACACATCCAGTACATTTTCTAAAGTAGATGCATTGCTCTCAACGTAATTTATAGTATAGCTAGCATTCTTATTAATGTTGGTCTTACTGTGGCCGTTCCTGCGACGGCTGTTGTTATACAGAATCGTACGCGGGCCTGTAGCCGAATGGCGGCGCCAACAGCGCGACGACAACCGATGACGGTGACGACAGTGTAACTAGACCCATAAATAGACCTAATATATCGTCTGCTAGTCTCATGTGGCCCAATTTTAGCCACTGCTAGCATGGTTTCGTCAGGTCCACGCTCAGCACCGCGCTCAGAGCTAGTCAGTCGGTCACTAACCAGCGTACGGGAGCCCACAAACATACGGCATGCCAACGGTTTGGGTCTCTCGTGAATAACCGATAGTGTCAAACGATTTGCCTAAGTAGAAATGGGCGATGATAGCAATGACGAGCAGTAGCCAAAAAATGACGCGGACGTTTTCCGCCAAAACCAGACGCCAAGGCAGAAGCACCAACTTTTTTAACAGTTTCACGCTCCACTGCAAAAGCTTTTGCACGATTGATTGCAGGACGCTTCGTCGGTCACGCAGCAAAAGTTATTTCGTACGGCCAGCTACTAGACGTACGTATACTCGGAGGGATGCTTGCGATGAACCAATGTTAAGTTCATATGATCATATAATAACCACATGACTGATATCTAGTATGCACCTAGTTAGAGGATTAGTGGGTAGTAGAACAGGCTGTCTTTGTCATGAAAGGTTCATGCAAAGAAATCTTGAATGTGGAAACAGCAGTTATATTCTTTGTGCAGCAGACTTTTGCGTCATCGTTGACTGCGTTACTGCGTTTCCGCGAAACGACTGACTTAACTATTCAAAACGGTACCTGGTAGAGCTTCTACTACCAGCATTTGTTCTTGACAAGGTTCAGCCTTGTTCTGATGTAGTTATTGTCGACAAATTTGCTGAATTTGCTATTGCTCGTGAGGTAGTTATTAATATAATTTTTCGACAGCGTTTTTGTTGTCGTACCGTCAGGCAATATTGTTAGCTAGTCTCAGTGGATCCTTTGATGAAAATTAAAGCGACTTCACTTGTCTTGTTTTGTCTTCTTCACATGCTTCTCACCGGAATCAGCTAGCAACGTTTGGGGGATCAGACTTGGGGGTGTGTGGTCCAAAAAAACACATGTAGCGGAATCATGGTTCTTCTTCTTTGTTTCCACTCGAGAGCAGCCACAGACAACCAAACAAACGAACAGATAACAGACAGTCTTCTAGTAGTCGTTCTTTAATAGGCTTTTTGACGCCGGCACCGTTGACGCCACGTTGTTCACGTCGATAAGGCCTTTTAGTCCGGAAGCCGGTTTCAGGGCAGCCGTTACTTTGTAGTCGTTCTCGTATCCGAAGTGCTCCGACGATCGAGTCAGGCTTCGATTGTGGACTATTTTGGGCAGGGTATCACTACGCCGGCATTGTGATATGTAACGCAACACGATCGGGGAAAAAGCCGGATCGATGTTCTTTTGTCAACAAGTCGTTCGACGCTGACGATCCGATAACGATAGGTGTTCGGTACCGCAGTCATTTGTCGACTGTCTTTCTACACGTTGCTATTGCTGATCAGCGGGCTTGTATACACTGGCTAGCGTATCAGATGCCACTTGTGGTGAGCATTTGCTGAAATGTATTTTTTCCGGTGGTAGGAGTAAGGCAAAAAGGATATTTACATGTCACCGGATGGGTTCGCGCGTCTGAGTGAGCAATAAAATGTCGATGGATAGTAAATGAGTATAAATATTCCCACTTTTTTCTCGGGAGAGCTGGGCGATACGTGGTGCGCACTGTAGAAGCGACTTAGTGTACCGAAATATCGCGCGCTTATTTGCAGTAGGGGAACGGAAGAGGCTCACGGTGTAAATGATGGTGCAGAATTTATCCGCAGATTTTTTTTATGTTTCTTATTTGTAATTATGTGCTTATATATACCCGGTCGATGTGCCCGACACCGATGATCCAGCAAAAGGATTTAGGATAAATCGCGGGGTACTATTACATATAGAAGTGTACCTTATTTCGATCCTAAGTGTGTGAAAATACAATAGAAATATGTCTGACGGCGTAAATTAATTTGTTGTTGAGCTATAAATCAGTTAGTGCATATAACGTACGAGCAAAAACGTTCGAATAGCCGGGGCAGCTTCAAAAGGATGAATCAACGCCAAACGAAACGTCATCGCCGAAGAACCGTCGAAGAGAAAGACAATATTGTCTTTCGTCGAGCAATAAGGCTACGACCAGTGGGCCCTACTCGGCGATCGAAAATTTCGTGAAGCAGATTCTGGAAGCATTGACTATTGAAGGGCCTTTTTAATTTAAGCTTACTTGTATTCTGTGCACTATTCTGCAATTAAAAGCAACGAGTCAGGCCGCCCGAGTGGTAGCCTTTATTTTACACAGTCGTAATATAAGTCATCTCACGCCGTGCCTGGCGTAGACTAACGTCTTTGTTATACGTGACAAGCGATTAAATCTCATGTCAACCAATATACGTATTGGGAAATTCGTCAGTTGGTGGAACACTCTTCTTCTCATTATGTTCCTTTCCTTTTTATTGGCGGCGACTGCAACGCCTACCTTGACCAGCCGAACGGGAGCCACACTACACGCTCACTGACCTTGGTTGCCAAGTAATCAATCTTGCCTCGACACAAACATAAAAAACCTAAAAAATACAAAAAGTTTATTTATCGATATACTTGCGACGAACGTAACCGTATATAGGCTAATGTTTCAGGGTCAGAGAACGTAAAAATTCATACGTACAGACCGATGGCGGTAGACTTCACTGTCCAAGTCGTACCAGACTGCTAACACGAAGCTCCGTCGCGGCGCCTAAGTGTGGGCAGACCCCTGGAACGCTCTCACGAAATTCTCTTTGTACCTGACGTGAAAACTGCCGACACGTGTCGCAGCGTCTCGTTCGAATTCTCCATTCTACAATATAGCCTTTGTAAATTGCTTCTCGGTGTGCGTTAATGGATACGATACCGTTTTTTTTCGAGGCAGCGTGCGAAAAGGGGGTCTCAATGTAACGCAACATCCTTCAGCAAAATTACACAGCGTGAGGACTAATGCAAGGCCTTCGGAGGTTACGCAACCAGAAAGCCTGTCTGGATTGGATTTACGTGCATCTCAAATGCGCCGTTGTCCTGGTAGCGTGCTGAACAGCACTATTTAAGATTTACATACTGGTACACTTTCAGATCAGTGGAAAGATGGAACGGGCAACTCAACCGCACAGCCACCATGGCGAAGAATAATAGCGAAAAAAAGTGTGTGTTATAAGCTGCTCTCCAGCTTCTTGACTGAAAGACTGAACAGCTGCTGAGAAGGCGTACATGCGATCTCGACAGAAAAATATGGATTCTGGAGAAAACGCACTACAGAAACGGCATGCAGGATCCTGATGGCTGGAGTTAACAGAGCACAGGCTACGCCGCGTCCTCTGCTATACGCGGTGTTTGTCGACTCCAGAGAAGATTTTGACTCAGTATCCGAGGGCCGGGATGACCAAATTCCCACCGCTCACACTTACCGCTGGCCTGGCTTAGGCACACAACATATGCCCACTCTTATTCTCCATCTGGCTGAAGGGTCTCTCTGATCGAAAAAAAAGGGCCGAGGAAAACAGTTGAGGTCATCTTGTATGCAGGCGACCTAGTAACATATGGGTCAAACCTGTTCCAAATGCAGCAAGCTCTAGCCCGGCTCAACGCGGTAGTCACAGATTTGGGACTGAAGGTGAACCTGATCAAAACGGAGGTAATGGAGTTTAAAAGGGCTAGCAGGATAGCGACCACTAATACCTCGTCAGGTTGTCTTTTACCTTTGTTGTATTTGGGGTTGCTATCCTTGACCAACGGCAGAGGCTTCATTGCGTAGATTACCAATGAAAAAGGTAGCGTTGAGCGCATGGGCAATCGAATCGTCTCATCGAAACCGCTCTCATCTATTTTGACCTCAAAGTAACTTCGGTTGCAACGTATGGGATACGCATCATTTGGGAAGATATTACGGTGAAAAACCTCGAAAAATAAAATCGCTTTAAATCCTCCTTTTTTAAAAAAGTACTGGAACATCACATAGTTATTCGAAATAGTTCCACATATAGATGAATCGCCACAGCTGTCCAAGGACCTACGCCGTCACTTCGAACGCGCAGTGACGGGAGACTTGAAAACAAGCCTTAAGAGCTGGAAGCAAAAAAATTAAGGTTGATGTGGACTTTGCCTTCGGGTACAACTTCGGGTACAGTTACCAACTGACTAAAGAAACACGCCGTCACCGACTGTAGAGTCTGCCAGGTTCCCACAAAACTGAGGATACATGTAAGTGCTCTAAATGCGAAAAAAATTGTAATCGATATAATGTTGCTTATTGCCTTCTGGTATTATCTTTAGGACAACTGGGAAAATGTTAAATTTAGTTTTATATGCTCAGCAATAATCATATAGACAAACTATCTTTAATGATTTTATATACTCTCTCTAGTATTGTGATGTTGCGTTTCTTTCTTGCCTCCATGATTTTTTTTTATTACAACCTGCAAACGTCAATAAATAAGATTTGATTTGAATAAACTCTGATATGTACGGTTTAAATATACAAGCTTCCTTAAACCAATGCCCTCCTTCGGTGTATTCCTTCATCACACTTTCGCAGGGACACCATTGTTCCATTCGGCCTGTCCTAACTCGCTCATTGCCTTCACTCTCTGGCCGTTCCGGCTTAACATTTAATATTACCTCTCTAATTCATATCCAGTCACTTATCCTTCGAGTCCTTCCAATGTTCTCCCACACTACCCTTTCTCGTCCGGTTCTTTGATGTATATCTCGGCAGGTATCTGCGTAACAGCGCAGGGCAGCGTAAGACGAGCCCGCCATTCGGGCACCCGCGGTCTGGGCAGGTGCCGCTCATAAGTAAAATAGTAATAGTTTTGCTTCTGACACCCATTTAATCAGACTGATCGGGTTTGAAAATCTCACTGGTATGATATCTCACTAATGTCTAAATCCTAATAATAGAAGAGCAAGCTGAGAACCTGTCGTGTGTTTACCTGCTGTTTACATATCCCCATTACATATATATATATGTAGGTTCAATATCGGCAGTCACGAGCTTTCGCTGTTTAACATTCGACGCGGCTGCCACGGGCCTGAATAGAGTAAATAGTATTAGAGTTAGTGTATTATGAACTTACCGTTCTATCACTTGGCTGATGACTCAAACTTAATAAGCATAAGCGAAACGACGACGGTTTTACGGGACGGGATGTTTTGCCCTCAAAAGTGCGACCTACTGCATATATTGCCCCCCGACTTGCTGATGAGCACTTGTTTGAGCGTTAGATAAACCGCACAGGCAGGAGTGCGATCGGTTCATCCGTTGATAAGCGTTCGCGATCACTCTCGAATTATGCTGCTTTTCATTTCTTATTGTTTATTGTCGGTAATTAATGTCCACGAACCAGTGTTGCTACTTCTTTTCCTACTATAACCTTCCGTATGTAACTGTTACCTGAAGGTTTCCTTTTTTCGCCGGCTATATATCGACCCGCAGCGGCGTGCCATGATAGCGTCTGGACTTTCGTATAGCGTTTGTGCGTCTACGTTTCGAGTTTTACGTCCGGTATCGCCATTAGCCTTTCTGAGCTAGATGGCTCCTACCAGCACGGAACGCAACCTGTCTATATATCTGCCTATGCCCTGATTCGAAGTTTAGCGCAACGGTCCCTAAGATTAGTAGGCAAATACGTTACCCAGTAAGATATCACGGGAACATAGCGTTTGTGCGTAGTGAATGCAATCTGGTAGACAGTTATCAATCAAACAAATAGTTGTAAGCACTCTGTTCAGACACTGTTGGTGTTTCTTCTTTATTCTTTGCCGTGCAAATCGAGCATCGATATGACAAACTACTAATTTGTCTCTAAAGAAGCAATGTTTTTCCGTACGCCACAAGTCGACGACGTTTTAGCGGAACTTCGGAATTTTGACAGTAGAAAGGTCGTATCATTGAGCTGCATAGCTTTCCGGCATCAGATCGAAAAACTGCTGGCTTCTGTAGCGCGATCTAATCGATCGTATGTCGAGCAGCGGTCGTCTATGTGTGCTCTTTATTTTCTTACCGTGTGCACCGAAACACCATTGTGATTCGTGCCGATGTATAGCGACGATCCGTACTGATGGTTTTGACCGGTAGCAAGGCCAACTTCGCTTGTCAATCAGCGCGTTAGAATCGTAGCGACTCGGTTAGCGGGATCTTTGCGGCAGATTTGGCTGGTGGAAAGGGATCCTTCTCTTGTCGGCGGGCAATGTTGATGAAATGGTATCGATTCGTCTGCATCGTTTTTTTCGATAAGTCTATTCATTTCGACTCCAAATCCCTACTTAGTAATAGCTGCCACGGCAACAGCAATGAAAAAGCCTGTACATAATTAAGCATTGCGGTGTGGATAAGACTAACATCGAAGATCGAAGCGGCGTAGGAAAGACGAAAAGAACAGATGCCAAAATCATACTGCTGACTAACGCATACCAGCTGAACCGGAAGTGGATCGAAAAATATTTCGAAACAGCAGCGACCTCATAATCGGCAGGTTTGATTCGGTTGGGCTTCTTAAATAACGGTAGCTTTGTTAAAAATCCATAGCTTTTCCATGCCTGCTGTACGACATTGCGAAACTGAGGAAAGCAGACAGCCTTTTTGATACGATCATTGTATCAAACTGCTGCTCATTACATATTAGGTGGTATAGCGAACACGAGTTAAAATTTATCCACGCAGGTAAAATCCTTTTTGAAATCGAAGATGCTCAGATACCTGACGATGCTAAGAATGACTTCAATGTACCTGGATAGAGACATGACGTATGTACGCATTGCTGCGATTATCTTTAGTATACCCTTGTTGGTAGAAGTAAAGGTGCCAATCGTGGTGTAAGAACCTTTCGCACGTACAGGACATTTTGTGTGCAGTGACGTTATTATTTTTAAGTGATAGTTGATCTGGAAAAACGAAATTGATAAATTTAAAAAAAAAAAAGAAGGGGGTTTTGGGTAGCCCTTTATCTAACCCGACATTAGACCTAGAAGTGTGTCAGGCTTATCCGTTAACGTATCGAAAGGCAGTCGTCAAGAAAGGTTTGAAGGCAATAAAGAACCTGAATCTTCTGTAGGGCGCGGCCTTTTTAGAGACAGCCGACCTTCAGTAGCTCGATTTAATTATAGACCTCAAAGCAAACCTGCAAAGGCAACAAGCATGGTAACGGCATAAAGCTCTATTTTGCTAATTGTTATACTAATAAAAGTAAAACTAATAGAGGGTTAGTTTAAATATATACATTTAATTGTACAGAATGTCAGAATCGTAGTCCGCCTTACCTATGATCGAGTTCTATAAAATCTATTTTACTCAAATTTTCTGAGGTTAGCCAGCTTCGTGTGAAATAGTTTATATTTAAAAAACCTACCAGCTACCATGTCGTGGGGATAACTTTATGAAACCAACAGGACGGAAATGTCAAAAATGATAAAGGAAATGGCAAAGAATCCAATGTTTTCATGCGAACAGTTTGTAGCCCAGTCTCGTCGGAAGTTGTTACACGGTCATGCGAAAAATTTAATAAAATAACAATTTCCAAGTTGGGTCGGCCTTTTCTGTCCTACGTTCATCATTTAATCGCAGACTTTTATAGTTGCACAATAGTGCTGGTGATTTAGAATTGGAGGCTTTCTCCTGCGTCATTGGCTTGAATGAGTTTTCGGAATCTGTCGATACGTGAAATGGACCAAAGCAAATCAAGTGTTATAATAGGTGCAAAATACTGGGTGTCTCCTTCCTCAAAAAAGCCGCGATTGTAGTCGTCGTGGTCTTAATCATTATGAGTATCCTCGTAGCAACATACTTCACACTCCTGCTAATAACACAGTACTCTCATTGCTCAGCGCAAAAAATCGCATAAATCCTGCGCTTCACGTCTGTTTCCGGCGAGTCGGACACTTGACTGATATCAATGATACCCGGCTAATTTGTGCCTGGTCGTTCGCTGGACAGTCGCCTCTTTATTGAATCATCCTTATGCTTCTCTGTCCACAAGGCAGAAGATGTAAAATTTGCCTTCCAATCCAGTCTCTAAACCCCAGGTCGCAGAAAAACATTAGATTTTGCTTGGCGTAATCTGTTTTATGTGTAGGTGTTAAAGTGAAGTTAAATACCAACCTTGTATGCGGCTGTTTCATTTTCCCGGCTCTTTTCTATGTGACGTTAATGTTCGGACACATTTCGTGTGTTTCAACAGGGACCTTGTATCAGAACCGTCAGATCCTTAATGTTTTATTGCCTTGGTAGGTTCTGAGGTTTTCACGCCCACTGAGTTTATCGTGCAGCTGCCATGCTTATTACGTTAGACAGTGCTATTTTCGTTTCATCGAGCGCCACTTCATCGATAATTCTCGGAAGCCTCAACAGATCCATGTCATCTATACATGCATTTGTGGGACGATAAAATCGTTTCCCCACTAAAATGGAGAACGTCATCATGTACTGATTCGTACTTAAATACGAGAACATATCGTTATCTATGTTTCCTGTAGACAAACAGATAAATCCGCAAATTGTTCAGTTGTCAGATTGCTTCTTGTCTCTATCTGGGGCAGTTCTTGCAATGCCCAAAAACCTCAACATTGACGTCGCTAGTTGAGACCGACCATTTGTCACTGCGACTCCCCCAGAGCCATACGTATCCCCAGCCAACCGAACATGTGTCGTTTTCGATACGATAATTTCACCACAATACCCTTACCCCGGTCAATGGTTCCACCGCTCGATACGTTGTGGGAGCGACCAACGTCATTGTCATCACTTAATAACGGCCTACAAAGGTAGAAGTGGCTGACGCAGCTTGTGCAGTTGTAGCCAGGTTGTAATAGCGGCAACAACACGGGCTTGTTACAAACAAGAAGTGCCCAGGCACCGAATAATTCGTAATTCGTATAAACAAAGAGAAAGTAGCATGTCCCCTCATGGCTTTCGATGGCCCAGCTACCAGCAGAAAAGAGACCCAGATCAGCTTTTGAAAATTAAAGCTCACTGTATACTTTTCCGGTCGATTGAATCGCGCGACTGATCAAGTCAACTGACTGATCGATTATACCACGTGGACGCTAATTTAGTCTCTACCTCATCGTTAACTAAACACGGAAGCCCAGCAAAGGCAATGATATCGCCAGCTCTGATCATGTGGATTGCCCACGGCCTCTGATTTGCTGTAGACGATTCGATGGAAGGATTCGCGCAGGAACAGTAGCTATGGCATAGTTAATAGTGGAGAAATATTGCTGCTTTTCATTATGCGTTCGACACTGACCGTGTGATGCACCCTATTGAACAGGATGGGAGCGTTCGAGACAACATAAAAGCGAAACAGTAGATGGAAGAGAGGTGTGAACGAGAGAGTGATCAAGGGAGGGAAGCCTACGCACGTGGTTTAGACTCTGTATCAAGAACATTGAGGCCTCAGCGGTCCAGTAATGCTTATCACAATGATGGAAAAAAGTATAGCAGGTGATACGAGAAAAAGTTTGTTGGTCCCGGCAAATTTCGTTACACCATCAGTAATAGATGCCTGATAGGCGCCTATTTTCCTCCACGGTCGAACGCGCGGGCCTAAATTGTAAGCAGACACAGCTGAGTGTCTTCTTCCACCCAAAACAAAAATCTCTTCGATGCTAAAGTCTCTGACTGTCTGACTAAGCGTAAGAGGTCCAATCAGCGCAGCTTTTCTTCCTTTCCATCTTCTTTTTTCTGAACTAAACTCTTAAATTTCAGCTGCAGCTACCAAAATCCGTCTTGGCTGTACACTGGAAAAAAATATTATCCTATGCTATACCATAGTTGACAAATGCTTTGTTACGACGAAGCAGAGGTAGCGGTAGCATAGATGCAACAACTTATGTGTCGGCCATAGTGATGATAGGGTTCTGCCTTGCCGAAAGGAATGTCACACTCAGACTTCTTCGGCGTCACGGTGTTGTGTATGACCTGTAGAAACAATGCACGATGGCAGATATATGCACGCACGTATGTATAAATCAACAAATACTGGTTTTGGATAGCAGGAGCGGTAGCATAGCCGCGAAGAGCTACACTCCTCAATTAACGCAGCCAATAGACAACAATGGGCCGCATCAATTCCACCGATGGCCGGCAAGCATTGCTGACACCGAGTAACGTATTTGTATAACATCTACTCACGCTGAGCCTGTACTAAGGGTAACAACAACAACGTGACTTTCAACCGATACCAAGCCTTAACGCACTGACGAATGAACCTTTGACTGGAACTTGTTTTGTTTTGTTTCTGGCAACTTTGTTGATTGCTCGTGTAACAATTCATACGAAATTGCACGTGGCTATATGTCTTATGGTATGCTCAATGCATGGTTTATACAGATGTAACGAGTAAGCCACAATAGAACACATGATACGAGCTTTCCATAACATGTATTTCTCTATCAGCGATTGATGCGGCGGCTTTAATCACTGTTAATCATACATTTTTGTAATCAATGTCGGATGCTACCGTCTTAGTTCAGCATTAAACATTGCTTCTGCTTTGGCTGGCCTCCCCTTCAGCGCGAAACGAGTAGTGCGTCTCAATCCGGGTTCCGAACGTTTACCACCTTATAGATCCCTATACTTAACAGGCAAACGAACATACTATGAGAACAGTTAGCAAAGGCAAGCTAGGTCGTACTGCGCACCACCTTAAAATAGCGAAAATAATGATTATAACGAAACTACTTCGAATCAATTTTTCCGGCTTAATAAGTTCTAACAGAATCTTCGGCCATTTCGCGTTCGTTACGTTCATCTGAGCGTTGTACGTAGTCGCCGCTCGCTGAACACTTTATGGTTCCAGCACAGACGGCTACGAATGCGTACATTGATACAATATAGAAATAAGCGCTTCTGGATTAATCTTGGCTGTTGTCGAAAACTTCACGTCACGCTTTGCTTCGAAGGCTGAAAACCACCTGACAGCCGTCATTTCCTGCATTGCGTAACGAAATACAGGGAGAAACACAGAAAGCTGCATGAGAAAAGTGTTGCAGGTTAGTGAATTCAAATTCCAGATCCATTGGTGCCGTTCCCAGGCATACGTATAGTGTTTTTTTCCCTCAGCTGGCCGAAAACTGTAAATTGATTGAAATCAACTCTTGCGAGGCGTCTAGAGCGGTACAAGTTCGTTCTCTGTATCTTCGCCATCACGCATACAGGCGTCTGACGTTCATACAAGGCCGCATATGAAAATAGCTGAAGATGATCCTATTCCCACATATGCAAGTACACACACACACACGCACTCACGTATACACATTTTTCATTAATTGTTGATAATGTTGAATAACATTAAACCTTGGAAAAAATAATTTTAAATACTATTTGTACGAAAGAATAATTTCTACATTTCATTCATTATTAGCATCCATTTATTCGTTCAGGCAAAAACAAGCAATACGTAAAAAAGATAACGAAATCAACGGCAAAAAGACCTAGCAGTACGTACTTGTCACAACGATGGCCTATCTATTTCCGTTGCATACTTTCCCTAATGTTTTATCCGCTCAATGTATTCTTCGCATTCGTTCCTGTTTGCTAAATCGAAGCAAATTGCCGATGCTACCGGATGTGATCATGGACGATGATAGTTTTTTTGTTGTTATTTTCGACGCTGTCGTTGTTGTTTTCGATACGGTTGTTGTTGACGGTCCTGCCGTTGCTTTCGCCGCCGTCCTAATGGTTAGCACTGTTGCAATCTGCGAACTATCGCTGTTGGGGCTGCCGTTGTTAGTGAAGGTAAAAAATATGATTTTTGAACAGAACCAGTAAATGGACAAACTGAAAACCTGGGTTATAGACCCACCAAGAGGTGGCCAAGTATCAAGCTGAAAAAATCCCAGCGACAATAACGACGAAATAGAAAGCCGCACAACAGCCACGGCCACCACTCTAACCCGAAGCGTTTCGGTCCAGTCACAGCCCCCCATCGATAAGACCCCTTCGACGAAAAGGAAAATGATTTTTGCAATAATTTCCCCCAGCTAACAGTGACCAGCTAGTAATGTTTCCGCCAGCGTTCGCCGCTCGCGCCTTCTTTGGGCTTGGTGCATCTTAACCCTATATGCGTCGGTAGCGTCTTCCAAGCGTTCGATTTCATCGAGACGAACGAGCGTTTTTCTACAGTCATAACTATGTGATAATAACTGTGAGAACATATGACTGTTTGATGGGAAAAAATCGCTTAGTATTGCTGGTGGCACCATTGCCATTGTCTTAGCCTTTACGATCGAGAGATTTTGAATCGTTGAGCAAAGTTAACGTTGGACAGCGCTGCACTATGCGAGTAATGTTGAACAGCCGTAGTTGTTAATGTGCCTGCCCTTTGACAGGTAATAATCTGACGGGTCATTATAAAATTTTATGTGAAGGAACCGAGTGTTGTGTGAAAGCCGGAAAGGTTCTTCGATCTTTTTCGGTTCAATGGCAACACGTGTTTGTCGAGAGGCTCACGACCCGGAATTGTACAAACTAATACCTAACAGTCGTCTTCATGACTTCGGGCTCAGTTTATTTGAAAGAGTCTATAATCACAATACTTAAACAGCGCTATAAATATTGTAACCCAGTAAAGCTTAGTAAGTCAAACAAGTACGTCGAAGAGCATAACATACACGGCTTTCTTTGGCCTTCTTTCGTCTTATGGCGATCTCTGATTTTAGAGATATATTTTACTCTTCCAAGAAGAAATGAACGTGCCTACGTGTATGAATATGCCCATTACTTCTAAACAACAATATAGCTGAAGACTTTTTCAAGTCATAAAATTCTTCTTCTTCAAAAAAAAAAGCTGGCTTCCCAGGTAGATTTTACAGCTGTCTCCAGCAGTCGCGAATGCAGATTGGGGGGTTCAAACAAACAAAACAACTGCTGCAGTTGAGGATTACTACAACTCGAAACAATACAACGATAGCGCGTTTATCAAGTTTGCAGTGCGGCTTACTTTGGATCTGATCACACCTGTAAAGGAAACATACAAAAAAGGTCAAAGCCCAGCGTGTTCCAGCTACGAAAGTGTGAAATAGTCCTTAGAGCTGCTGGTACCAAACGAATAAGTTAGAAGCGTATAAACTCTCAAGTTTCTAGCTAGCATATCTCAAAAAACATCAAAGCATGTCTCTAATTAGGCATAATTCTGGTTTAATAAAAACGTTGAGTGTAAAATTTAGGCATGTAGAGTTTTTGGATTATTAAAACTGAACGCATGCACCCGTTGTAAAGACTAAGACACGCTTCAGCTGCTAAAATATCGGTGCTTTTCAACGCTCTATACTATTTTTACCCATTCCTCACAAACGATGTTTCTCAAGAACTATATCTCCAGCGAATACAGCAATAGTGGGGGGTAGTCACTAACCCCCAGCTTTACATGGATACCAACTTTTGTCACCGACAGTTTTTTTTAAGAGTGTTTCTTTCGAAACACAGCTTCATAAAAAAACAACGCATTACCCCCGGCACCCCTCCGACGTCATTGTTAGTTGCCAGTTGCCAGTGCTGTTATTTCCGGACAGAGAAGCAGCACTTCACTTTTGAGTTCATGTAATTTGTTTGCTTTTCGTTTATGGTGTTTTCGCTTTTCTAATCGAATGAAGCAAAGAGAGAGAAATCACTTAAAGCGACTTTTCCGTTTTGTTACTCGGCGATGGCGTAGCAAAAGCTATTACTGCTGGATGTTGGAATTGTGGGGTAGTTGGAGTAAAATTATCCAATGGCTTTTTGACGACCACAGGAAGCTATATATACATACATATATCACCTGCAAAATATCAAGCAGGACGCAGTTCACGTTTTTTCTACCTAGGATTTGTTATTGTTTTTAAGGAAACCCAAATTGGTCGATATTTACTATCCTTTTGACGTGATTTATCTCAGATAAGTCGTGCAATATTGCAAACTGTCCTTTACGAAGTCCTTCTTCAATTAACATTATCGGGCTTATCGACTGATAGGTTAGAAAGGAACTTGGACGATGCAGATTTCCTGCACGTGGTATAGGTGATCTACAAAATTTCCATAGCCACATGCCCAGAACAACAAAAGAGAGAATTAAAAAAATTTGCATCGTACATGATGATTCGTTGATTCAGTTGGGATATGTGATATTATACCTTTGTGTTATTTTTACACATAAGGTTCTCACTTTTATCAAACAGCGAACGGCCGACCTCTCGTTAAACAACGGCGAGCGTTGCTGCTTATGTTTTGCCAACGAGACTTAATACACAATTGATGTAAATGATAAACTAATAATCACCCCTTGTTCATCGTGGTTAGAAAAATAATACAGTGACAAAACACCCAATGCTCGACCTGGCCGGGTCGAGTTGGCTAGAACCCGCGATTTTTTAAGTGGGTTGTATTTTTGCCAAAAATGGTCCTACTAAGAGCTACGCTGCCCGCTCCTTTCATTTAGACGACGACGAATGTCTCCATCTTGAAGCCTCAAAGCAAAGTGAGCGGTTATGAGCTGTTTTGTAAATAAGGTTCACATGCTGTGTACTTTGTGTTTAATAAGTGCTCATGCAAAAAACGAGCAAATTCCCTAAAACAGCGGCTAATCCATCCCCAGATCGTGCTCAAAGCACAATTTCTTTCGGAAGGCGTAAAACTCGTACACTTCCAGCATATATTACATATGTGATTTTCATTTTGTCCAAAAACTATTCTAGCTTGAACTCACCTTAGAACATACTTTTTGGCGTTCGACTTTTTGCCTGTTGTGATCAAAATAGGAACGGAACGCTGTCAACTACAGCTGGCCAAGTTACATTCTCAGCTAACAAACAAATTTCTGGGTTATCGCTTCGTATGCCCCCAATTATAGATAGACAGAGTACAAGTTATAGATGTTAATTAGCTAGGCAAATGTGTGTTTCATTGGGGCGAATCGGATCGGCCTTCCAAGCCATAACACATTCTAATAGGATATTTAGCACTGCACAGATACAAACACCCTTTGCTGGGCGACTAGCCCCGCTTCTAAGGACCATATACTCTGCTAAAAATAATAGCAGCGTAGTAGACGCGCCAGTTTGTTACTGCTATTAGGCTGTGGCCTGTTTCCTCTCGCCCATAGCAAACGGGCAATCGACTATAGATAGCCACATGAACTTCTAATACCGGCAAACTGTGTTGGCCATATCGGACGTCGAAATTTTAAGCTCTGCTGGAGCATTTGATTGAATAGACGAACGACACGAACAAAATGCCGCACCAGATCGAAATAATTATAAATGGAAGAATAAACAGTTTCATTGCGAAAGCTAGCGGCCAACAACTCAATTCTCTCACTATTTCGACGACGTTTCCATCCACTGTACAATGAGGCCTTTAGAATGGGGGCAGACATCTGATCGAAGGACTTGTTTAGACCTGGACGGCAAGAAACGACAATGATCTTAGATTGGTAGCGGTATTTCGATGATGTCTCCTGCGAGCATTTGGGTTCAATTCGATAACTGCCAATCGTTCCTATCGCCAAAAAACAAGTTTTTTCTGTGGGGTAGAAGATAATCATAGAAAACAAAAAAAAATTAAATGTAGAACGTTTGAATTGTTTAATAATATAGAGCTTCGTACTGGCTGATAACGAGTGTACGATGACCTACAATTAATATAATCATAATGTTAATCAACCTGTCCCTTGTATGCTTTTTCCTACCCCTTTAGATTTTTCGATTGCAAGTATTTACGATTTGAAATAGCACAAGGCCGGTGTTTAATAATCTACTTAAGCTGTTATAAACTTTAACTCATGATTTAGTGCAGACAAGTTAAAAGTTGTTAGCACCAATCACCGTGCCCAGCAACGATACAACTTGTCGCATAGTAAACAAGCTTTATTTGCTCGTATGCAAACCGAAGACCTTTTCGACGGCCAACGAGGTCTAAATAAGTTATTCCTCAATATAACAATTGTATATAGACTATTTCGTAAAAGCAGTTGCCGGCCCCAGGAGCTCCAGTTCTCGCAGCTAATAGCGAAGTGCGTCCTTCTGTATGGTAATTCTATTTTTATTATCATTTTTTATTTTCTGTATCATAAGTCGCAATCGAAGACTGCGAGGTCCTAGACTACGATTTACTAATAAGCCTTAGATCAACCAGTCGGAGGTGATTACCCCAGCCGTTTGGATGATAGCTGCAATTCGTGTACAAGTCAGCTGCAAGCAATGAAATACTCAAAACGAACCTCTATAATATTATATCAGGCTTAGCTAGACAAAACAGCACCTATTTCACACAGGGTTCTTATTCATTTTCATAGTTTAACTTTTAAAACACGTGTACAATATAAACTGAACAAGGAAGTGGGATCCGGCGCATTTTTTACTCTGGATTATTTACGATAAGTAAGGATACTGAGCTTTCATTTTGTCTATATGATCAGTGTAGCTAAATTAATATTGATCAACGTGTAAAAAGCGAACTTTTGTGAAGTGTATGCCAAAAAAAGAGACTGAGATAGATCTGAGAACGGAGATAGAGCTACTGATCCGTGCATTTCAAATCCCGAAAATAAGAAATAACATAGTGTAAATGGTAAATTGTAAAACTAAGTTGTACCGATAAGTTTTTCCAATTTTTACCTTTTACTAATTTTTCAACATCTTTTCTTTTTTATTTTCTGCGGAGCTTTTTAAAGCGATATGCGAACTATACAAAGCAAAAAAGATCGCTTGCAGCTAAAAATTCGCACGCTTCTAACTACTATTTACGTACGTACTAGAATCTTCTACCGCTGAAAGCCGTTGCCGCTTTCATTACTACTCAGGGGGGTCAATATGAGGTTCTGTTTCTTCAATCACAGCCTAGATGAGCGATGTCCCATTTACATGCTGCTATCCCCACTATGCCATGTCGAACTTCGCCGGAATTTGTCCAGTTCTTTCTTTTCCACACTTTGTGAGTGCTAAACGTCGACGATATCATTTTCTTGTTGTTGACGAGTTTCACTTTTTTGGTCCATTCTTTAGTTCATCCCGAACGCATCTTCGTCTAAGCTATCATAGTAAATACTCTTCGTGTTGTCTTCTCTCGTCCTGGTAGCCGGATTTTGCCTCTTCTGTAAGGGAGCGGGTCGTCCACATCTCACCATCTGTCCCGGGCGATACTGCCATTAGCGGCTAGTGCCCCGAAACACCGGGAGTCAGACCTGAATCCTGCCGTCGCTTCCCGCATTCTCCCGTGCCCCTGTGTCCCATTCATTCCCTCGTAGACAGCTGATCATATTCATTTTATTCCATACACACACAGACACATTGTATATATATATGCGTGCTTGACTCTCAGAAGACATCCTATCGTCGGGTTCTGTTGGCTGCAGCGCGAAGATAATGAGCGAGCGGCCTGTCAAGCGTTTCTGTCAACAATGCCGATGCAACTTAATGAACCAGCAGCTGGGAAGATGGCGCCGGCAAAAGGAGAATCTCGCACCTCGTATGGCTCACCTGACGTTAACGTTATTGCTGGTGTTTAACAATGTTCTATGGAAGATGCCTGTAGCTGATGATGATGCTGCACTTACTAATACTAGTACAGTAGACGTATACGATGTATTTTTGGGTGTGTTCATTTGGAGCGCTTTACCGTTGTTGAAGAGAAATTAAGCACGGAGAGTAATTGGAAGAAAACGCTTTGCGTAAGCCTAGCAGGTGACAAAGGTCCTTTTGTTGGGGGAACGCAATGTACGAGCGACATATATAAGAACGATCATTGAAACCAAACAATGGCATGGGGAAAAATTAGTCAGGGGAATACCAGCGAAACACAGCGTTATGAAAACGAGGAAGATTTGATAATAGCGTGACAAATAATTTCCTGATTGAGTGACTGACTCGGAGAAGTGGCAGTAGCTTTGCTTATTGAAAAATTTCATTTACGTACGTTCAATCTGCTGCAGATTTAATAACATTATAGATCGTTCAAATCGAGCAAAAACTATGTTTCACTCATAAAAACTTTTGTATGAGAACGTTAGCGATATATATATATATATATATATATATAAAGATACAGATCTACTGTAAATTGTCTGCTGTAAATCTGCACCAAAAGAGTGCAAATTGTTAATCTGATAGCATTTGAATATACGAACTCTCTAGTAGCCTAACTTAAACTAAGTTCGCATCGCTCCGAGCACAACCAATAACACAAACAAACAGTAATCATATATCGCTATAATAATTCTGGAGAAAAATAAAGGAATAGGGCGTATCATTAATGTTGACGCTACGTACCGCTCGCACCTTCACTTTTTAGGAGTAATGCAACGTACCTTCACTATTGTCACTGGCGGAAAGCTCCGTCCCTGTATATGGCCTGCAAGTGCGCGTATTCTGGTTAAAGCATCGAGAAACAAACGAGAGTGAATGGGGCTGTAGACGGGTTATTGTTTTGAGGGGCGGTATTAGTAGTGAGCCTGTCGCTGGAGCCCTACTCCACACTCTACACGTCGACATGACTCCGCCATGCTGTTGTTGGCCAGGGTGACGGAGGGCAAAGGCTTAATAGGGCGAAAGCGTCAGGGGCACACGTGGCCATAAGTACACAACAGTCCTTCGATACCAAAAATAACAACCACTATACTACTTCTGCTGCTACTAAAAGACGCTAAAGCCAGACAGCTATGAAGCGCTCCAGGCCGAGGGCCGGCCAAAGAAAAACTTTACTTTTGTTACTACAAGTCCAGCAAAAGCAGCGACGGCCGCAGACGCTTATTATTCTAGCCTCTCTTATATCTCAGTTGGGACGTCAGTGGAATAAGTTTTGGAGGATGGAACAGCACCAATCGATTGGTCGAATCAACTTGTGCTTGTAACCTTCGATTGTATTGCTTTCAGTTTCTATTTGAAGGATGTGGCATTCTTATTCTATCAGGAGACGTGCATGAGGGATGAAGGTACAAAAAAACTGCCGCTGGCAGAAGAAAACAAGCTCAGCGGCAGGACAACACAGGACGACGATCCCCGAGCCTGGAGAGCTATGTGGCTAGTATCTGTAGAAATGGTTGCGCTTGTAACGTGGGAACCGGTGCAATGAAAACTTAACGATACCCTTGAGCTTCACCTGCTCTCCGCACCAGGTGAAGGCTGTCGTGCAGTATGATTAACTCGAATGTTGATTCATGTGCGTGTGTCTTTGACAACGACACGCAATTTTTGGGATAAAATCGTATTATTGCTGCCTCTATATCGTTTTAGTAACAAATAAAGGTTGTCTTATGCTAGCATCGCATTAGCGGAACTATGGGTGCTTCAGTACTGCATGAAGGTGCGGTACAAGGTTAATGGTCAATTAATAAAGTTAGCTATTATATGATTAAACTACGTAATTCGGTCGAAACATGACAGACACTTGGAACTCCAATAAAACGTAATACGTACAGCAAATTATATGACGTTACAGATTCCTCCGTTTACGGCCCTCGAAGTAGCCGAAGCGGTAAGCGGGCCCGTTACCACTGATTTAGCGCTGTTGCATGAAACGTATACGCTCTTTAATTAAATTCTTCCCGCTCCGTAGTTAGTACTTATTGAATGATTTCATCCCGTCAGCTAAGTTATTTGGCAGCGTTTGTTACCGACAATAGGTAAAGCCACTCAATGTGCGGCGCTACTCATTGGATATCCAGTCATTAGCGAAACTAGAGCTAAACAAAGGTTCTGCTGATTACTCTCGAAAAGCTGGCCCACGGCCACTGCAATCCAAGTGGTGACGGACGCCGCCTTTCTTGGCCTGTGGTCGTCCCGCTACCTCAGTTTTCTTCGATTCTATTCTGCTAGTAAACATGTTCAACAGCGATACGTCAAACAAGTCAGTTTTGGCCCGTCAGTGTAAATCCTTTAAAACACGCATCATTCACACGGACGGACGCCGCAGCGTCTTCGGCCTCCTTCAGCTCTGTCTATGGAGTCTCGCTTAACGCAAATACAACGGTCGAATGGAAGAAATAAAAAAGACATCAGATGGACACGTGATTGTATTTTACTCTAACGTAAGAGGCATCGCTTCGTTTGTTATACGATTACTATGACACGGATGATCTGTAAAATACCCTGGTTTACATATTGTTTGCTTTGTCCCCACTCAGTCGCCTATAAAAGCTGACAAAGTTTCATTGGGCCCTCTTCCTATCGCAAATCTGTTCTCTTCAGTAGGAGTGGCTTCGCTCGAGGGCAAACGAAACATCAAATCAACTACCGTTAAAGAGAGTTCCCCTCATCCCAACCCCAGCCAAGGTCCCCTCACCTCTAACATAATAATATGTTAGTATAACCAATATGATAAAACGACAGGTAACAGCGTTATTAAATTTGAGTTTTCTCAGTGGCTCTCTTCTTTGTATATACATTGCGTCTATTGGGGTTTTTCGGTAAATTTACGGCAGCCAAAGCGAAACGGGCGTCTTTCGTTCGAACAGATGTTCGACAGGCACAGAGAAATCATTGTAGAGGCTATAGTAGGCAATGCAGTAACAGCAGAAATATTCGCACCGATAGTTTGGATCCATAGGGGTTCGACGAATCGCAAGGACGTCCCACCTTTCTTGTGTCTGATAATCGTGACTTAACGGTATAATCTAGATCTGATCCACTATTAGATATTAAATAGGCGGAATCAAACACAAATAGGAACGAGTTAGGTTGAAACAAGGACCGCGGGCTATGAAACTAGACGTTGTTCTTTTTTTATAGCTACCTCATTAGGCTAGCGATTCGATCTAGTAAGCTGATGTAGAATAATAGGTGGTTAATGAAATAAGTTCAACCTATAGAATTCATGCTGTGCATCAGTGTTTCTATAAGTGTTCTACAGGAAATTGAAGAATAATTCAAGCAAATGGAAAGACAGAGCGGAACTGGGAAAAATGATACGACGTAGTCATGATACACAAAATTAACGATTTTTATAGTGAAAAAAATTTTGCTTTTTTCCAAAATAACGCCAACTAGTTGGTGTTGTTTTTCCTATTTTTTTTTTTTTATGGAAACCTCTCTAATCACCACACAGGTGGCATATTTTAAAAAGCGTCTAAAGATCTTGAGAATGCCATTTAAAATACTTATTATTTACAATGAAAAACTTTTTAATAAGTTTTTCATTGTAAATAATAAGTACTAAAGCAGAACCGAACAAGTTCTAAAGAGAAATTAAAAATAGAGAAGAAATAATTACTTGAACTAAATTTATATATGCGGAAGGTATGTTTTGTAAGAAAAAGTTCCGTTATCATTTCAGAACTTCCACGATTTTTACTCAGATCACATTTGAATATTTGCGGATTTATTTGAGACGCAGACAGTGCCATCGTATACATTTCACTAACAAACGTGGTCTGTTCGTATTATATAATATTCTTAAAACAACCAAATGTACGTTTACGTTATATAGAGCAGCAGAGAGAATGTGCCATTGTCTTCAGTGAGACGTGCGCGATATCTCGATCTTCTGCATTGAACAATAGTCAGAAATAAGTAAACAGCTTTACTTGCAGAACGGTCTTGAAGGGCCCTGTTATTAGCCACTGACGTCCATGATGAAAAATATAGCACTCGATCGCCGCCAGAATCCTTTGAATTTCTCTAGCCAAGCAAGAACACAATTGATTTAGGCTTGTACACAGATATTAGCTATGAAAGAGATGAAAGGCCAGAACGCCTACCATATAGGTACATTTAACCTTTGCCTTAAATAAAGAGCTCGAACTCAAGAGTGGTTTGTAGAGGTATTTCCTTCTTAACAGACATGTGTTTGAATTTATCTTCGAAATGTATCTCTACTAAAAAATAAATATGAATTAACAAAAAGCTTTGCTGTCTTCGGAAGATTGAACACTGTTTACAGATGCAGCTATCAGATGCCAATTTCAGAGCCGTATTTCTATATTTTGGGACGATTTTAGAGTAAATGTTGCTCCGCACAAAGGTCTATCCACGCTAACTAATATCAATCATGGGTGCGATTCTATAAATTTACGAATAGGCCGCAGCTAAAAACACCAATACTTTTACATTGGGTCGTACTTGTATCCGCAAAGGTCGAATTCACAGCTGGAAATGGCAGTTCCTTACAAAGGCCACGTTCAGACTGACAACCATTTCTCTGATGAAATGTTCGATACTGGCCTATCCGGATCTGTCGTCAGTGGTTTTCTTTTTCCGGACCACATTGGCTAACGTCTCCGATGGTCTGCTGTTTCGGAAGGTGATCCGTATACATTGACGTACGTTCGTTTGTGACGTTGCCTATAGTAAGAGGTAGCCCTACGATGTAGCTTCTACCACTCGATTTAATGGGCGGGTGTCCGGATAATTTCATCAAGTAAGACATGTATGTGTCGGCGACGAGTGCACAACAAGCTATAGCTTGGACTGTCATTTAGAAACATTTACCTTGCTCAGTTGAAAAGAAAAGAATTTTTCTTTAGTATTTTAAAGAGTTGCGCCTGTCGTATATGCGCCTTGCTGAGATTAGCACTTGGGTACTATAATAGGTATGTTAAAGGGTGTTTTTCTTAGAATAGAATAGCTCGAATACGTACGCGTTTTTGGCATCTTATTCTAGTTATCTAATTTAATACGATTAAGTGTTATTGTTACCTACCCACCTACGACGATAACCTAAAATTTAATGAAACAAAGACAGAGAAAATATTACTTTTTCAACTTACCTATGTTTTTCCAGATTTTGTCACCTATGCCGCAATTGCCATGCTGTTCGAGCATGTACAACTTTTGCCGACTACGTTTGTGGTACATATAGTATTTGGGATGTCGGGTCATGACAATGACAGCTCATCCACCCTGTGTACAGCGGTGTACTGCTGATACCTCTGATAACTTTCAGTGCACCGATCGTCGTAGCTATGATCGTTATTGAATCAAACATCTCGTGAGGTTCTGTTCACGTCGCCACTAGCGCGACCTTCAAAGCAGAATGAAAATACCGTATACCCTCAATCGTGAGATTTACAGTAGGTCGTACCCATGAATCCCGCTATCTAAAACTGTCGCTTTGACTTTATTATCTGTAGTCTGGTTATTGGAAACGTTGTGCCTAATAGCGGATGACGTAGTTGTAATTCCGCTTGCTATGACTAGTCTTCGTTGGTAGTCTATTACAGGTAATGATCTGCTCGTGTAGTGTTAAAAATATATTGCTGCCGATCGCGTCTGTTTACGGTTACGCATGCCTTATAAAATGGTATCGCAACTAAGTTAACATTCTGTGATTCCTGGCAATCAATAGAACATCTCCTGAGTTCGATGTCCAGTATTGCTGCCTTAGACTTTACTACTTTCAATGGGTAATTGCTACTTACTGCACTTAAAATGAATGGTATGTCTGTCAATATCTTTCTAGCTTTCTCTCACGTGTCCTTGTATTTGATAGGCAAACGCGTTACCATCGCATCGATCCATAGTTTATGGTAGCTTGCCAATATCTTCGACCTATGGCGATGTCGTTTGGAAGCATTAAATACATGGAATCTTACATCCGATATCGCCCGTTAGGCACTGCTGCTTTCGGCCTCGTTATAACCTGTCAGGACTCTAGAATCACCTTCCTTGCTCTGAATGCCTCTTCCTCATAACTGATCACGAACAAAGTCAAAAACCAGTGATCGTTCTCAATGTGCTAGCATGACCGGCCAATCAATGGCTCAATTGATCAGCAACTGATTTTACAAAAAAAAATGCGCTGTGCCAATTTTCTTTTCCTTCATTTTCAAATTCACCTACAACTTTACATTATTGTGCCATGTGGAAAACGTTCCCATCTACCATGGCGTTGATGAACATTACTAGTGAAATGTACAACAATTTTGTACCGTGGCCAATCCAGCCCGCCTGCGCCGTGTTTGCTTAAATCAATCATTACAACTTCGATTTCTGGACCTCGTGAGTTTTCCGCTCATGACTTCACTATAGATATTGCTAGAACTACCGCTAATTCATATGTTGCTCTTGCGATTTCATCGAACTGATCCGGCGTTCCACTAAAACATGAAGCAGTGCACTTCGTTGCGTGACCATATCCACAATAGTTATAGTGATGACAGTGGATGGTGGAACACACCCAATGAAGTTTAGCCGCAGATGCGATCGGCATTCGCGAGGTCCATCGGCTATATATGAGTCATGAAATCAATGACGCTTGGGTAGCGAATGAGCGCGTGTGTATTACGAACGAAAGCTTTTGTTGGACGTTCTCGTCGTGACGCAGCCCAGCAAGAGGATCAAGCCACGATAATGTCGGTTATCATGAATTATAACTATTGTAGACATTTATATGAGATGCCCATCAAAGTAGTTCATTTTTTTATGACTGTAAATCGGATGGCACGCGTCATTGCCGAATCTTAATAAACTGCCAAGGCGTGGACAAACAGACAGTCATTAATTTACCCATGTCTGCATTCAAACAATGTTCTCTCTCCGAATGATATGCGAGGTATAATTAAGGCGTCCATTAAATAAATTAATGTCAACCTACGAAAAATGAAAGCATCTATCCAGCCTTTCCACGTGATCTCGCCTATAAACGATGCCCAGTGCGCTACGGTGATTCCGCCGATATTATAACCATAATTATAATCAATCGTGATAATAACAATAATAGAAACAACAACATTTATATTGATGAACTATAGGACTATTATATGTGAGTATACCTAAAATAAACACCAAAGTCAAACACATCCTTGACCTCCGATTGCCTGATTCGTTGACGGCAAGGTTTATTCGTAATAAGACCTATTATTTACGTCAAACTCAACCAGCGGGCAATTAGGCACCAACAGCGCTCGGTACCTCACGATGTGTGCATACCATATACATTCGCAAAACATATACCTCAGTTCGTTTTTTGAAGTTTTACGTATGTATTATGCCAATGAAGAGTATCACGTATTTCTATTGGTTCACTTCTCTCTAGTGATGCTCCAAACAGAAGGGGAGCCAAATGAATATCTAATCGGTCGGCTAACATAATACATAATGAGATCACAATCACGACGCCCACCGATGGCCCAACATAATCACCTACGGAATTCTGGTCTTGCGATGATTTCGTGTAGACATGATCCTGCTACCCTTATAATGGCGATATTTTGTTTCCGAAGCCGTTGACGGTTCTATTGCGAGTACTAGAGCCTTTGCTGCTGTTGTTAAACGATATGCAGGGCCGGCTGACGTTGAAGTGTATTGAATGTGACATCGCTCATAGCGCTACCGTTGCTGGTCAACGGCGGACGTGCGACGCCACACCATTGAGAGCTCATAAGCAGACTAAATTCTAGACAGAGCTTTTAGGATATTGAGACAATACGAAAAATGACGAGTAACACGTTTCCTAGTATTTCGTAGCAATTGACCATCCGTCTCAATAAGCCGCCGGAGTCAGTGGCCATGTTTCTTCCACTAAATGCTCCCCAATACGTAGAAAACGGCGCGTACAAGTGGTCCCCATCTGTTGATGCTGAATCTGGCGCTTGGCCAACTCGAGAAAGCTTCATCTGGCTATTGGTCCTTTTTTCTTTGAAAGTTGCCTTTCGATTTCTCTTTATTTTTTTGAAGCTGCGAGCGTCGTACGGCCATCTATGGTAGGAATGAGTCAAAGAAAAGCGCCGTGAGCTCCACTGATATGTAACGAAACTTCAAAGTTTTCAATGCTTGTGTAATGCACCGTTATCTACCGTCGGTGACGTTTTTGTTTCTGCTGCTGTCGCTATTTCTGCGGTTGCGACTTGACTTCATCTTCTGTTTGCGTCGTTAGTTGTTGCGGGATAGGGGAAGTCAAAAGTGAGGATTCAATACAAAGTTCCTCTTTTGCGTACTTTGAAGGGCAACTTTTGCGGTGGCATAAGTGAGTGTGACAAGCGATAGAGATGAATAGGGTCGACATCGGGCGTTATTCAATCGCTAGCGTCACTGTTAATTCACAGGTTCAGGGAACGGCACGTCGAGGAGACCTATTTCCGCTGCCGTAACACGGCGCCGACGACACCAACGCGTTTCAAAGCGTTCAGACAGACAGACGTCGTTGCTTGCATGAAGCGTCTGGATTGGAACGGAATTTATCTAGTGTCTGCGTGGTTATCGTTCATGACTCCCGGAACGAATTAAACCGAAATGCAGATGTGTGCTAATTGATGCGACGAACGCACCTAGGATCCCAAAAACAAAAAAAAAAAAGAAAAAATATTGAAGAAAATGAAGGCATTTTACAGGATCGTTAGTTTGTTGTCACAAATGACAGTGCCTTCGAAGGGCAAAGCATCCGCTTAACCAGTAGCCGTAATAATAGAAAAAATTGAAGACGTCATGACAGAAACCGACTCCCTCACCGCGTGCCGAGAAGCCTCACTTACCGGCAATAAGGAGTGCTTCGATCAGTATTTTCTACTTTGAAGGGGAACTTCGTTACGAACTGCACTTGCGAGCTCCATTTGGTACGAGTTAGCACTGAATATCTCGGTCACATGCCGTTGCATTGAAGTCAGTTCAAACTCAAACGATGCGTAATAAGTGATCAGGGTGTGCGCGCAAGCATACAAACCTAAAAAGGAAGACAAGATTCGATCTGGTATGATATCGCAACCGCATTTTCTTGTATATGTAAATGTCCTCTCTCAATAGACAAATCATGGAGAATCATGAGATCATGCTATAGTAAGATTCTTCTGTTCTATAGGGTGGCCTGTAGGTATGCATCGGTGGTGGTATTTCAAAATGGCAGCAGCCAGTCAGCTTTTTGTCTTCCTGCTGTATATGGAGTAATAGTTTTTATCGAGACACATATGTAAACGAATGCAAACGACCAGAACATGACGACATATCGTCATCATAATGCTAGCGAGGTACAAGAAAGGCGGTTATCAGGGCCGGATTCACTGAAAGGTCTTAATTTTTACATTGTTTCAGTGTCAAGCACCTTTGAAATCTCACAAATTTATCTGCTTGCCTGGAGGAACATTGGCCTCGGATATCGGTTGATTGCTCGGATCGCATCGCTGACGAGAACAATGTATCACGGCACCGATGGTTCAACGCAGTCCGCGGTCACTTACCAAAAGTCGGACAGTCTTCTTCAGGAAAAACGTCATACATAAGATACATAATTGGGGATGAAAGCAGAGTAGTTTTTTGAAATATTATATACAGGATAGAAATAAAAAAGCAAAAGCGCTATTATACGAAATTAACATACCTGTTAAGGGGGCGAGCAGAACCTAGAATCAAGGAATATAGTTATTATACACCCGCTACTTCTAATAAATGCACTATTCGGGTTAAGTTGAGACCAAAGCCTAGGGAAGACCTTGTTTTTTTTGTTGCTTATGATGCACATGCATCCATTGCAATCAAACATTTTGTAGGAAAGTACAACGTTCCAATAACCTGACATCCAACATCTCTTGTGACGTCCAACATCATAAACAGTTATGCCATCGCATATACTTCACGTATCCTTTGATATAAATTACTTCATTTCCATGAAGCTTGGTAGAGGTTATGCATATCGTAGCAAGGACAGTCGATAAATATCGATCTTGTCTTCTCTATCTTAAAGCAAGTCTCTGTGTTCCAGTACATTAAACCTGAGCGTGTGACTCGTAGTTTCAACGAAGAGGCATTTAACGAGCGGCTTGGCTCTTGCATCAATCGGTTTACACTTAACCTATACAGGTATATATATCTATATAAGTATATAGGTATATATACATATATAATATAACAGGAAAATGAAGTACTTGTGGGACGCACAATAAAACTAACTCGTTGCGTAGAAAACATCAAACCAAACCGTTCGATAGAGATATTTGAAAACCAACACGCGGAGGATTCAGTCTAGAAATTGTCTAAAGTTTCTCTGTTAATTACTTTTTCCACGGTCTGGAGCGAGTCGTATACTGTTCCGCATTTATTTATTTGAACCGTTTTGTGGACATCAACATTTCAATTAAAAATTGTATCAAGTAATTACACGTGCCTACTTTTTCTATGTGCTTATACATTAATATTAAGGCCAGTGCCGTTAAGCATGTAAGGTTCTTGATTTTCGTTATTTTGAAACGCCACAATCGCAAACAACTGGCAATAATTAGCACCGTTTTATATTGCTACGAACGAATGCCATGAAGTAATATCATTCTTCCCTAAACTTTTGCTCGTTGTCAATCGAAAATCAGACGAGTGTTCGTGCTTCAACATTCGTCGCTCGCTATTCGTGCCGGGGCATTAAGGACGTTCGGCTTTACGCGGATCCTTATTCGGTGACGGCTGTTTTGTCTAATCAGCCCATCATCTATCACTGGATATTATAATAAAAACTGTAGGAATTCAACACAACTGATCCTTGCAGCCACGCATCTTGTACAAAGGCCTCCCATTCCATGATATAATTGTGCGGCCTAAAACGACTGTCCGCGTCCATAAAGAGTCAGCTGCCAAAACAACGAAAGATACAGCTCATCATCATCTTAGTCGGACCGCCTGCATTTTCAGCTGGTAGTCTTGATTATTTGTTTCAGTTTTGTTCACACTATTTCACGCCGATGGTTATGCCACAGAATTACGATAAAAATAAAAGTATAATAAGGGCTTTTCATCAGTATCATGCCAATCTTCATTTCCTATCATTTTAAAAGCCGAAGAATCAACAACGCCATATATCGGGTCGCCGTCAGTTCTGCCTCTAACGGTACTTATCCTATTAGGTTAGACATCGAATCAAGCGATGACGTCTGAACGATGCCGATTGGAGGCTCGTACCGTAGACAGCCTGGAACGCCTGAGTGTCACAGCCGGGTTGGTTTAGCACCCGCACAGAAGCTGACCAGTTCCAACGGCGTCCAGAGTAAAGAAGAACACTAGTAAAAGTAAAGTAAAGAGAAACTACGAATCACGAAATGAATGCCTGAGGCAGTAATGCGACGTTTCTATCACCTGTAGGTTTGCGGAGCCATTTTTGCACCGACTTTTGGCTGCTACAGCGTTCGATGTCTTTGCCAGTCACCTGTGACCAATAACTTTTGGCGAATCTACAACCGGGTAACAGGCTTTCGCCCAGCTATGCTCGTTCGGCTCGTCGCAGCTGAAGTCCGTCAAATTTTTAATAGGAGGCGACCGTGGCGGAGTTGGCAATAATGACGCTCGGCGGCATCGTTAAGTACGACGACTTCAGCATCAAAGTTTGAGCGCGACCCATCGCGCTATCTAGACTTTTAGAAACTGACGAGAGCTAATCCCATGTCTTTTATGCTTGGTCTTGGCCCCACGGCTATCGTAATGTATTTTGTTTCTTTAGTCGATCACACCAGTCGTGTAATATCTAGGACGTATCAAAATAATCCGTTTTGAGTGTGTAAATTATAGGAGAACTGGGAAAGAAGATGGCTCCACCGAAACTCTATAAGATTGCTTCGTTCTTGTTGACGTCTCGTCGTCGGCGGAACGAATGAGCTCCATTTTCAGCATTGCCTATGGGTCCGTAATGCCCGTCAAATCTAATAGTCCATGCGTTTGCAGATAAAAAGCCCTGAAGACAGGTCTATTTCCCTTTTCTTCGCTTTCTCTTCGACGAAGATTCTTTGATATTTGATGCTATTGATTACTTTGACTTGTTATTTACGAAAAAAAAAATTATCGCCGCCGCTGCTTTCACATGCAGGCGTATGTAAATCATTATTTCGTCTCCTTTGTTTGACCGTATCCTATACGCATTACACAATCCACCTGAAGTTCGTCTACTGTAATGGAATTGGTAGATCGTCCAAAGAAGCAATCATATTACTGCTTTTTTAACACCATTTTGATCAGCAGGTAGATATCAAGTGGGCAGGGGCACTGGGTCCGGATGTTTGCCACCGCTCTTACCCACGGGACTTTTCCGCGTACAAAGGCAAAAACCTGATTGCTAGTTTTATGCATTAAATCCTTTTTGTGACTATAAAGCGGCAATAACGGCTTAGTTCGCTGAGCGTCACATTGTACGTCCGTCCAACTATCGCTATCGCTGAATTTTGTTAAATCAATTTTACCCCATAATTGACAACGATTGCTTGAGTGCTGGCTAAGAACAGTCTAAAGGTCATCTAGACAATTTATACAGGCAGCAAAACTACAATACTATATGAGCAGGTCATGACTTTTCAGTGACCCCCGGTTTCTTGTGCCAGACAAATATGGTAAACTGTGTTCAAAGCAAGTATATTGGCGAGTGAAATTAGGAGAAGGGAAATAATAGATGAGTGGGTAGTTAACCAACTGCGACGCTCTCTTCTAATAAAGCCCATTGGAACTTTTTTTTTTTACTATATCATTTACTATAAATAAGCCCATCCATATGCCTACATATTTCGCCTATGAATCCGGCAAAAATCCGACCGATGCCTATCTGTATATGTTATGATGCCAGGCAGTCCGGGCTACAACCTGCCACGCGCCAATCTCATAAGCCAGGGACTACAGATTTGGCGAGAAAATCATCAGGAACAGCATCAGTAGGAGAACAATAATAACAACGACAGCAGCAAGAACGATAACAAAAACATTTGCTTGTATCCCATATCGGTACAGGATCAACGGCTCACGCAGTTCTTGTGTCCGCGTCTACATCCGTAGCCGCCCTTGGTGGCGCTGTGTAGTGGAATCACAGCGTGGATTGAGCCCTCTTTAAATTTCAAACAGCGAAGAAAGCCGGCCCAGGAAGCACAGCAAAAAAAATGTATCATCACTGACCATTTTTAGTTTACCATGCACGCTTCCGCTACGTGCACAAAAGCGAGATACGACCTGCATCAGCCGTACACTTGTTTTAATCCGTAATGGTCCACATTTGAACCTACACGCTTAAGGGCAACTTATCGTTACACAAGCAATAATATAAACGTAAATGATATGTTGAACTGAGAGGTTACTTATATGTGGAAAATTCATCATTCAAGGCTATCACAGGACGCGTGTGCCTCGAACAGTCAGCATAGTCGGAACCGCAAAGAGAAAGGACACTGACGCCTGTTTATCAGGACCAAGCCGTAGATCTGCTTTCATGTCTATGAATGAGACGTGATCAATATACCAGCAAGGCCAAGTGCATATAACGGGGGCAGATGGTTCGTTCTGTGCTGGGGATCGACTGTCTGAAGTAATGCTTAATTAGCGCAGAAGTGCCAAACATAAAGCTCGAAAGTTTATATTTGAACGATTCCGTACATTGAATATTGAGCCTAAGGCCATCATGCCTAGTAAAAGGAGTCGGCGTGGCGGGTTGCGTCAATTACAATTGTGAATGTGAGTGGAAGTGAAGCGCCCTAATTCGCATACGATCACCATGGCCGTTCATCTTGGGGTGGGTTACCCTTGCTATAGCTTTACTAAACAAACTGTGTATTCTGTCAGATGTTTGCTCTTTTTAAGATTTTTCGTTTTCCTTCTGTTCACCGTTAACTTTCGAAAATAGGCGCCAGACTATATCTGGCTTTTGACTCACGTACACCGCGTGTGGTGGAGCGGAACGAATTTGAAGAAATCATTTCCATTTTCAGTCTCCTTATTTGTATAAAATCGTAAAGCGTTGCTAAAGGCGCAGTTAAATGACCTTCCAGTGTCGGATATTTCAGTAGAATTTTGTTATATCCTATGAGCATGTTTCTGTCTAACAAAAGAGGCTCGCTGATCCCTCAAGGCTCGATTAATTGTACAATCCGCAGCTAGTTTTAGGTATCATACTGAAAAGTCGATTTAGTCACGCTTTGCGATGGGATGATGGAATCACGCCGTACAGTCCACTTATATCAGGAAAACTGATGGGTTTTAGCGCTCCAATATGCATATAAATTTAACTTGAACCCGCGCAAGAGTTGCCACTGAGATTGCTACACTTATTCCACATGTACCCGAAAAAACGTGGTTATATCGGGTCATAGAAATCAATTAGTGCCACTGATCGCCGTCATCCGCAGCAAATGGACCTTTTTCAAACGCATTGTTTCAAACGCATTTTTTAGCATTGATGATATCAATGCTAAAAAGTGTCGCTGTCTCGTTAATTGAGATTGGTCTGAGGTGGCGTCGATGTAAAGCGAGCTCAAGGTGACATTGTTGGAATACTATCCCCGCCGTGACGAGTCTTTCCGTTGTGAAAACTCAGCAAAAGCATGCTCTTTTGTTTTTTGTTACCATTACTTAATTAATGGCCCAAAACTTGATATATTAGTGAAGCAGGGCCCAGGTGGGGCGAAATATCATTAGACTGCATTCGAACTTCGTTGCCCCGGCGAATTGGTTTATGATGATGAAAATGTCTGTTGACGCTCTTCACACACCACCGATCTAGCGGGTCGATAAAGCCGCAGGTATTTCGGTACATTGCAATATGTGTGTGTCTGCTCTTTCGATCTATTTATTATTCACACACATCTTATATAAAAGTAAAAACAAGAAAAATGCTCATTGGCAACACGAAGCCGATTGCGTATAGCGGATGAGCTGCCCACTGAAAAATATTTTTTCTGCCACTTTTATCCGTTTTTGGATACGTTGGTCGCACGTCTGACGAAGACCTCGTTTCCAACCGTCTATGCACTGTTAAACTAATTCGTCTTATACAATCTATCTTATAGGAAAAATATAAATGACACAAAACGTTTAGAACCGTTGAGAATCAGTAATAGACATCGGCAAGCATATGAAGTCGCTTATCTTGAGCTATGGAATCTGGTTGAAGCGCTCGCGCGAATGTCCTGCGTGTTCAAGTTTTGGGTTTACGTTGAGCGACAATAAACATTCGCTTTCGGGCACTGTGAGACGAATTCAAAACCGACCCATCTATCTAACAAAGGACCATATCATAGTGTTTTGTTTTGAATGAAATCGGTCAAAATTATTTTTTTTCTTTTCAGTTTCTCAATGACCGATGTACGTCGATACAAACGGATCTATTTTCAGACTGTGAAATTAGCGAAAGGTCGTGATATACGGTGCCTATATGCCCCATTCGTTGATCAGGCCAACATTAATCAATGGTATCAAAATTGTATTACTTTTTGCACGTTGGGAAATACGGAACACAGCAATGCTATCCATCTACTACGAAAAACTATCAATTTGCGAACTCTATTATCCTGTATAGTGGCATACGCAGAACAGTGTGAAGTAAAGGGCTTCATTTCAATAGCAATTCTATGCAGTTTCGGTATAGTGCCTGTTACGGGCCTAACAAAGATTACATCGAAAAAATCCATTGAGATTTCGATCAGCAATGGAGTACAATTCGACAGACACAGTGTAATCTGACCAGGAAACTCTAAACTATAATGAAGCATTCTCGGTACCAAAAACCTTCCGCGTCGACACAACGGTGATTGTTTCGTTGAGAAAACGTGCAATGCAATATTTAAGACGCAGTATTTCCTATGTTCATTATGGACATGTAAACATCGTAGTCCACTATCCTGTAACCTCACTGATCCGACAAACGAGTGAGAGTCGTTTGGATACGTGAGCATAGTTTCGTCAGTCTTTTTGTTTGTTTACGTTGCCACTTTGTTACTATCGGCTTGGCAAGCACAAGGATCTTCTCTCACAAGTCCATTGTGAGCCTAACAGCTTTTGCATGTATCACGCGTCAGTGTGCGCGTGTGTACACACAGTTTTCTGAAGAAGTGAATTCTATACTAGACCTATGCCACGACCTTGACTTGCTGCAATTGCGAACTCAAGCTGATGGTGATATTTTTCGTTGGCCTGCGTAGCCATGACGATATTCGCATTACATTGTATGAAAATTATACGGGACGAAAACCTTATTATTTTATACATAATCCTACTGTCATCGTTATAGCGGTAGCGTATATGCTGCGGTATGTAATTGGCTAGGAAAGCGGTTAAAGTCTGAATCCACGACTCTACTGTTAAGTATTCTCCGCGTTTACTTATCCTTGTTTCTGCTGTCATAACACAAATAGTCATTACGCCGTTCGGGACGATTACACCACCTTCCCTGTTGATCTTTATCGTCCCATTGAACCGACCGGGCAGCTCTAGTCACCGGCGGAGGGCTTCATTAACGTCAATATAACGTCGGTGTGCTGGGTTGGCGACTCTAAGTTGTCGTTTCTTCGCGCCCGCCTGAACGACCGCTCATCCGCTTTGCTCTATGCTGTTGCCCTCATCGGAAGCAAAGGTAATTGTCGTTAGCTCATCGGCAGAGCCGGAAGCGCGAACAGTCTGATATCGAGCTGCGGGTAACGGGTGCTGCAGGCTAATGCTGTCCCATCGCCGCGGATGCTTTCGCAACGGCCAATGTCTGGAATCGATTTTTCCTCTTCGGTTTTATCTGTATTTCTTTCTCTACTTTTTCCCACGAAGCCAGATTCAAGTTTGGTAGTGTTTGCGTGCGGCCGACATGACGGAAGAAATCATGTGCAGCTGTTACGTAAACGCGACTCGCATATCGGTCGATGTTATCTGACCTCATGAGCGGCTTTGATGCCCGCCTCGGCTTGCAAGTCTGTTGTCTGACACTGATATTTATTGTCGTCGTTATCTTCTTCGGCTGGACACTTTTTGCTTTTCTGCACATGGATTACCCGCTTATAAATTTGATTGGTGCACGATGTTCAGAAGTAGCGAAGTTGTAGATAATTCGCATGCGTTATAGTGGTCTGATCGAGAATTTTTTCATATGAGGCTCTGCATCATCGAAACTGGAGCCCACTTAACTAGCTGATCTGATTTTTGCTCTAGAAAAAACGAGATACAAAGCCATACGCTTTCACACGTGCAACAGTTGTCGCGGTATACCCTCTGGCTCCGGAGTAGGAAAAACGTCACGCCACACGTCGAAGTGGCCGCTTTAAGGCGCAGTTAAACGTATCGTTTGAAGACGAAAGGAACAGCTAGCTTTACAAAACGTAATGAACTTATTCCAGATTTCATCTCATGTTATTCAGAATACGACAACGGCATATCGCAACAAAACCCCAAACAACTGCCGTCGATTCGCACTGCTCTTTCAAGGCGTTCGGTAGGACAAAAATGATTTAGGCAGCACTCAATAGGCATCTCACTGATAACATGGACAATCCCTATGTCAGGCTATATTTTAAGGGAGGTACTATGAGAAAATGCCCAGGTCGGGCACCAACTCGTTTGTTTTTCTTCTGAAGCACATTGTCTTGAACCCGATAGAGTTATATAAACCCTACAAGGCGACATAATCGTCATGCTCTGTATCGTCTTAATTATTCTAAGCTTATCATCAAATATTAATCACTACAGAAAGTTTTCAATCCATCGTCTGTAGCAACCGTTGTGGCTATCATTTAGGCATTTTCCAATAACTCATATAGCACTGCATTTCTCTATCAAAATCTAAATACAATATTTCCCCCTAATGCTTCAGTAGCTGATTTTCCCGTGTGAACCCCGTTCTTGACAAATGATCATTAGAAACGCTGCCCCGACACGATTTTCAGTCTGTTTCATGCCCTTAACTGCTTTTCCACTTCTGTTCAATACAGATGCTGCAGCTGCTCCTTTTGCTGTCGCGGAGAACTACCAACTTGACAAAATTGCCCCAATGCTTAAAGAGACGCCATAACAGCGGCTTTTCTCTCTCCGTTTTTTCTTTTTCCTTTCCTTTCCCTTTGTAATTGGAGGTGTTTAGGGGAGGCGGGCAATCGTGTCGACAATGACTGCGATCACCGATAACGGGGCAAGCGAACTATTCGACAAAGACGACGAAGACGCAGTTCTCAGATGATATCCTGTGGAGCCTAACTGTGCCGTTAAAATAGCTAAAATGAACAGTGACAACGGAAGATGAAAAATTTATGAGGACGCTACGTTACAACACTGGCGAGGGGTCTGCAGGTGGCCAAACGCGCCATTGCTAACAGCTAGCACGCGATTCCAGTCAGTGAAGCGCTCAAGAGCAGAAATCTTGTCTTCAGGCTTTAGCGTGCCACTGTTAATGGTACTGCTACCGTTGCCAATAGGTTGCAAGCTGGCCTCGTTACCGGGGGGAAATGGCAAACCGCCGTGTCGCGCCGCCGCCTGTTACCGTCATACGCTGTTGGTGGCAGAACCGCGGCGCTAAGTGACAAATGACAAAGTGATGACGAGACCACGTGATAGAAGCGTAACCTAGCAACGTGTAACGCTGCATCACGTCCCATCTCGCTGATTTAGATCCATGGGGGTTACATTGAAGATAGCAGGCAGGGGAAACCGGGGGGTGAAAAATAAGGCAGGAAAATAGCTTGCCATAAATGATAATTGGTAAACGGAATTTTGAATTCGGCGTTGAGGGGAAACCAAAGTTGGTACTTTATTATGGCAGGTGGATCAAAGTGATTGTAATTGAATTATGCGCACCGTGGAAACACAGACGCTCTGTCTGGGATGTCCGAGAAAAGAGGTACAAAATTTGTTAATACGCACTTTGCATTTCGGACCATCAGGACGGCCATGAGAGCTGAGGATCGAGCACCATTCGTGTACTTCAAGTGCAAAATATATTTTTGATGGCTTTGCCCGTAGCCTGACAGTGGTGGTATTATACATTTAACGACGACCGCAAAACATTGATTTTAGGAGACGCTATACCAAGCAGATTTTACGCACGTCCTTGTAAAGTAAGGCGCTGATAACGTGTTCGCTCACTGAACTAAGAAGCACAAGGGGACATAATTGAAATTCAAGATCGGACGTAGACGGACCACGCTTTGTTTCATGTTGGAAGCAGCCAGAAAGCTTACTGGCGAAACTGGACTTAAAACCGTTCTGTGCCGGTATGTGTAGCAATAGTGCCGTGTGTAGAGTTTAGGACAATCTAATGTATTTGTATTAACGTGGAGGTGGTTTCCATTTTTGTCGGTCATCAAATGGTATTCAAATGGCTCGTAAGAACAGCGAACGTTAATTGAGCAAGCTACTTGAATATTCGCAATTAGTAAAAGCTTGCGAAGACAAAAGACAAAGTGTTTTTGATCATCGTAGGTAGTTCAAAGCTTATGCAAAAGCGGTAATTTCTAACCCTAGCGTAGACCGTTAAACGGTACTTAAGCTAAATCGTACGATATTGGGCAATGCAACTTATCTTGCATCGTATTGGATGGGTACGTTGAATACGCAGAAGGGCCATGGGACTATATCGTGTCGTGTTAACGTCCGTCCAGTTGGTACGAGCTTGATTTCGTATCCCGCGGCGCAAGGACTTCTCTGCCACCAACTTGCAACTCCGTTCTTATAGTAAAGTAAATACAGCAAAGTAAATAATATGGTGAACGCGATAGAAAAGACTCATTATTTATATATAAAGGACTAAGTAGAGAACAGTTATACATCGCACACACTGATCCATATACTTTCAATAGCTGCTCAGATATTATACTATATATATATATTATATATATGCATTATAATCGACAAGCCAGCCATAAATTCAATTTAAAACTTTCAGGCTTTCAGATGATTGATTCACTCTGGTATAAGCATGAATCTTGTTTTTAAACCCGTAACCTCTAGATTAAAAACTTCATTGAAAAGTTCTTCATTTCTAACCAACTCTTTGATTCGTTGGGGATAAAAATTACATATTAAATACATTCGAAGCTTTTTGACCTTTTACTAGCGACCGTTGCAAGATCCTTGGCGTTTTAGATCACAATTAAACATCACATCTAACGTCAAACGAGCATCCATCGGTAACGTAACAAGCGCATTAGCTGAAATTTAGATTCTACGAAAAACTTGCTCCAGGGTCTTCAACAACATAACATCTTTTAGGGACCACATTATTTCGAATTACTAGATCCGAAACAAAAAAAAAACAGCGTAGCTATTCGCACGCAGGCGAAGTCTCCCCATCTGAAGCCACTTGAAAGCATACATTAATGCAGTACTGGATTTAAGTTTGAAGCATATATTTATATAACATAGTTACATACATACGATTCAACAATACATGCAACATTGCGATCTTCCTCGTTAACGAACGTTAATCTTCAGTTTACAATCTTCAGCGCACAACCTATGAACCGTAGCCCAGATAAGAGGTTTTTACGAAAAATTTAGATATAGTGCCACCCAGAAATATATGGCGCCACAGCGTACCTTAGCAGTTCCATATGGGACTTACGTACGTTAATAAAAATTACTATTATCCTACCATAGCAACATTCAGAACGTAACGAGCATTTATCTCTAAATGTCATAAACACTATTTCTGCTGTACGGATCTCGTTTGACAGCGAATATATTACCAGAATTTATTTGCACAATCTACGGATATATGGGCTATAGTGGTAACTTAAGACAAAGGAAATAAAGCATGCGTGATAATGACCACAAAATACGTAAGAGAACTATTAAAATTTGTAAAGATCAGGGTGACATTAGAGCGATTAGGAAAGAGACGATATCAGGATACCGAGCAAAAGTAGGCTAACAGTTAGATAAGGCTTAACATTTACATTTGAGAAAAATAGGTTTCTTTTCTTAGTTAAAAACAATAAGAATATGCTTACCATGGCAAAAGATGTGCCAAATATATTACTAGCCGAGAAAGTTTTTACCATTAAGAATAAACTGCATAGCTTGTCAGGCTCGTGTAAACTAAACCAGTAGCCGGTAAAGCTAATGAATATTCGGCAAAAAAATTATACAGTTGCCCCCAAAATCATTGTGAGCTCGCTAGGTGATTACAGTTCAGCCGTAACGTGTGCGATCTAACTGCTATTTGGTTACTTCACCTCTAGTTTACGCCTATGGTGGGCGGAACCCCGCAATCGGACTTGCGTGCAGTCTAAAATTGCACCCCTGTAGCTACACTACACAGACCAAATTATTACGAAAAACAGGTTTAGACATAGTTGATCATCACGATGAACCTTTGCCGGATCCGACACCTGCTACGGATCGTGTCCCAATTAAAAAACAAAATTTGTTTGCATCTGCTTAGCGGTACGGAAGTGAGTGTAAATGACTAAGTAAGCGCGTTGAATTGCGGCACGACAGATATCCGATAGATCCGGCCATTAAAGTGCCCCTGTGGGCCAATGTATACGTTAGCTCGTTGCTTGCGCTCTATCCATGACAAATACGACTTTTATACGTTTTATCAATGCTTTCTTATTTTCAGATGCTGCCTTGGAATCCGCTAATGCAGGGCTTGTGCGTGATTGTTGCCTTCACATTGGCGAATCCTCACATCGTGGACGCCAAGATCTACGATCGATGTGAACTCGCTCGAGAGCTTCACGATCGATTCAAGTTCAGCAAACGGGATCTTGATAAGTGTGAGACATACGCATCATTTGATGTCACCTAAGTTTTTGTCATATAAATGCAGCCCTGAGGTGTAACTTTAACAGTTTATAAATTATGGGCATATAAAGCGGATAGTGGCAAAATCTGTGAAAGCTTGCGCCAATTGCTGGATCTATTTATCTCTCTCTAGTCATCTCATTGTTATTACTCTATGATTTTTTTCTGTTTCACTCTCTGATTTCTTTCTTCTTCAATTGTTTTCAGGGCTGTGTCTGGCTTACTGGGAGAGCCGGTTCGATACACGGGCGTACCACAAGGGTCGTTTCGACGGCAGCGGAGATCATGGCATTTTTCAAATAAACGATAAATATTGGTGCCAGCCGTACGTCGGTTATTCGGAAAACGTCTGTAAGGTCCCCTGTTACAGTGAGTATCATAGCGATAGTCGTTTGAATCAACTAAAGCTAAATTATCGTTGTGTGTTACAAATACTTCTTCTCGAAGACTAGTCTGCTCCCTATTCCAATCTATTTTGCTAAGTTATAGCCACGAAAAGGTCGTGACGATCGCGTCAGTTTAATTTGACGTGAAAAAATAGGTCTGACCAAATTAAAGAAAAAAAAACACGTGTAGCTTTCCGCAAAAATATATACTTGATAAAAACATACATCATAGTTAGTTAATATATGTACGTTGTGTTATTTCATGTAAATTTAAAAAATAAAATCTAAACGCGTAACGTACTGTGAACTTCATACGATAGGTGTCCTACCATGCGTGTTGGGGAGCACCTTAAGCGCACACAATTAAAAATATGCGATTGTTATTACGTTCGCAATAACACGCTATGGCTATTAAAGTTGGTTATAGTTTAAAAAAGAAACGTCACAAATCGTTGACTTTCAGCTATAATATCAGAAACACCTAACGCGTACACTTTTTGCCAGATTCTTCGTTTGATTGTCGGGTCCCTTAAAGAGATAGAACTGCAGCGTTCATATAACCCATATAGAAACAAGATTTTTCGATGAAGGTCTTTCTGTATTCGAGCATAATTGCATGTTTAACGTAAGAAAAGTCGTAAGAAGAACTCGTATCTCACAAAGAGAAGCACCGTACTATCAACTGTTCCAAACGCAATTGACTTTTCTTAAATTTAGCAAATAAGAAGAACAGTTAGCTTATCCGTGCGTATATGAATACGTGTTTATTATGTTTGGTTTGTCGGTATCGAATGAGTTTTTCATTAAGATATCACTAAATTAAACCTTTTTGGTACAAAAACGTTGAAACATAGTATCTACCTGCTCGGCATGCTCCTAGGTCCATAAAACTTCAACTACTATTGCCATTGGTGGCAGTAAGACGTTACCGTTAAGAGAAGAAGCCTTCATAAGAATTATATTGCCTTACATTATAACTATTAGAGGCACCAGGGATTCCCTTCAGCGGTTTGTTCCGAATCGTTGATACACCGAATGTTCAGCCCCGGCTACCCTCGGGAAGGTGATCTCATTTTTGTTTACGTTTGTACTTTTCACTAGTGGCGACAGTTGCACAGTTTCGTTGCTTATCGACTCTTCGCTTGATCTGCACCCACAAGCGATAACGCGTAATGCACTCAGAACTCGCGATGAGGTTATCTACTAGCTGGGCATCTTTAGTAGCCCATTGTTTTGGCGTATTGCCACTGGGCCATTCCGTCTTCGCAATTTCTTTGATTTACATCGTGCCACGTGTAACTTATAACGACAACAACAACAGCAAGAAACCAGCATACAACTAAGGGACGTTATTTCGCTATTGAAAGGAATCTGTTATGGGTCTGCAAGTAGCTTCCTACCCCCCATCGATGCTTTCCGTACTTCGGGTAATATTCTCCTGAAGAAATACCTTGACGTTTCCTTGCAGATTTAGTGTGTCTACGAGGAGTTAAGCCAAGACCTGTACCTCACAGATAAGCAAAAGCTAACGAACTTCATTGCTCTTCAGGCAAATTTCCTTGAAAACGAGCCCAAGATAAAGGCTGTCTTGCTGGGCGATCGAAACACCTCAACTTAATGGAGATAAGAATTAGTTTTAAAAGCTGAGTGGTGGGCGTTAATCAGCTTGAAAAGCTGAAAGTCCTATTCAGCCTTCAAGGTTTTCAACCCACGCATAACCCTCAGCCTGTGCTAGTCTGAATGGAGTTTCTTACATTACTTAATTCTGTAGCTAAGCAGCATAGCTAACGTATGCTACACCACGTCTCTATTTGAAAGCATGGACATCAAAGGTTCTTGGAAAAATTCGCCTTCGTAAGTTTGCCAGTCAGCTAGCTATCAAGACTAGGTGCACTGGGCTTGGCCCTGAAAATAAAGTTCACTTAAGTTTTACGCCAATCCACTACGGTTAGATCTTACTATGTGTATGCATCGTAAGTAGCGATAGGCCCTCGCAAACAAAAAATGCAGTTAGGTTTATACATGTCTCAAATTTGCCACTCTTTTCGTTTTTCCTCTTTTTTTGCTAATATCGCAAAAAACTACAAGGTGTTCTCCCTAGAACGGTCGTACCTCATCGTTACTCCATCAGAGCCAGCACGGGCTATCCATGTCCCATTTCGTCACAAATTAAAGCCGAGCAAAACGCTTGCTTGGTTGATCATGGCGTGTTCCTATGTTGCAGCGCCACTTCGCATCAGTCCATGAAGTAGCGAGAACGAGGAGAATGCCTTTGACAACATGACCGACTATGAGTTTAGGTAATTGTCGGTTTACACCCAACTAACCGGTCGCGGATAGTTTGCGATGCTGCAAATATCAAGCTTAACTGAAAACGTTTGCACCTCGCTTCGCAAGCCCCCGCTAGGAATAATGCCGTACAGATGCATAATCGCTTCGAAATAATAAAAATAACTCATTTACAATATGTGTAAAAATTAAATATATATATATATACAATGATAAAAAGCAATGGAAAACCTCCATGTACAGGTAGCGAGGCCCAAAACTAACACGCACATCCCCAAGTCCTTTCGGCACTCGGGCGACTTTTCTGTTATAATTGACGACTTGTGGCAACATTTACATGCAAAAGCGAAGCATATTTTCAAGATATATTCAACTGTGGCTGGAAAACATGCAGCTATGTTCACTTGAACATACCCTGCCATCACACGTGGCCCTTAAATATTTCATGTTACTTACACTGAATAGTCTAAAAGTACTTCTTTATTTATTGCAATGTATAGTCGTTCTTTATTTTTGTTTTGTTTTTTTTTTTTTTACCATTGAAAGATTTCCTTTGCACCGTTCTTTGGCAGAATGGTATTTACCTTCAGATGAAAAGAACGTCCGAGACATCAATATAACACGAAGCGGCCGGAACTATTTACGTCAGTTCCGACACGAAAAACGCGATTAGTATTTTTTAGCCTGGAGTTGTAAGGGATCTTTGGAAGGCCCGCATTTAAGTTTGCCTACTTCTAATAGTTCCACGTTGATATTCATCGTTTACTAGTAGAAATAGTTATACATCGTTTCAGGCATGCGTCTTTGCGGGGATGTTTGTGCAGGACTACGACAGGTAACACCCGTGCGTATGCGGCTGTTACGAATACGCCTTAAATATGCCTATGGCTATTTTCCATTACCTGTTCCTGGACGCAATTAGTCGTCCGACATAATCGAAGCGTACCTACAGACTGATCAGATCCAAACCTTGTTCGAAGAGCTGACGATTGCGAACGCTCACGAAAACGAAAACCGTATCGTATTTTTGCATAAGTCTGGTTTAACTACGTGCTATCTTGTGCTTGAGTGCACATCTGCGACGAAACGACTCCATCGTAGCACTGAATTGGAAGAACAACTTCCTGTTTGCGTTTGCTTACAATAAAAGACCAAATTGTTATGGTAACGCAAACGGCACAACGGAAACCGTGGGCATCCAACCGCGTTGGTACCGATATACCTTGCTTTTTTAATTAAGAAAATCGATATCGCTAGTACTAGCTAACCTGTTAACCGTTTCTCCAGCCGACGCATATGACGAACAATATAATCGTCGGGTTCTATTCAGCTCGGCGCCGTCGGCAAATTTCGTAGCATCACGCAATTGGTTTCATTGACACAGACGCCTAGAGGGAAGGCACACTGATCAGAAAATTGTCAGGGGCGCATCCCGTAGAAACCTGACTATATCGAAAACTACATCTAGTAGTGAAAGTCACAGTTTCCGTTCGGAGAATTGCTATATTTTCCTGAAGCGGTTCGGCTTGTCGCGAAGATGTTTCTCTGCGACACGTTGGTTAGCTATGAAAAATCGCAACTACCATAACTATTGCCCTGTCTGCTAGTATCGAAAGCTTAGGCTATGTCGACAAAGACGTCACATGTCACTGCGCAGAGACATGAAATGAACCTTCACGGTGCGTACGATACACAGTCTGGTTCTTTTACCCAACGCATATAAGGCGCCCGTGTTTTCGGAGAACACATGGCCAAATAGCATTTTATGCTCGCGTTGCTTGGCCAATCTAATCTACTAGATCAGCTTTGTACGGTAAAATTTGTGGTTATTATAGTTCTAATACTAGCAGTAATAATTATGATAAACGTGGTGAAAAAGAAGGTTCGGATTTCTCGCGGGGTATAAACGAATTCGTTAATATGGTACAAACATTAAAAGTATTGACGTATCAATAAAGCATTTTGTATTCGATAATTTATTACACAAACATTTTTGTTTTTTTCGATTCGTTCTATTTACAGTGTTGCGAGATGATAATCTTGAAGACGACATTCAGTGCGTGAATAAAATTTTCCGAAGGCATGGATTCCACGCCTGGATGATGTTTACCCACAAGTGTTCCGGAAACACCCTCGAATTTTTCAACGGATGCGATATTAAAAGTCGGAAAGGAGCGTTACCTAGGTAACCGATATTTTGAGCTCATCAAACCAGTGAACATCATGTAACAAGTACTCCGTTTCAATACAATCAACCAGTCAAACTAGCCGTTCTTCTATAGATCACCAGCCAGCTGACTCTTTGATTATCAATCACAAGAAAAACCGGCAGGCTGTTTTGCGAAAACGTTAATTATCGCTGCGCCCCTTAACATATCCAACATATAACTAACGATTAATGTATCAGCTTTGGGACGTACCTTGTAAGGTAAACTTAGCACTTTCGAGCATCCATCGAACAGCGTATATCACATTTTCGTCATGCCTAAAATCATAGCCACGGTCGAACTTCTCGTACCCTAACTCGTGCATCTTGTGTGCCATCTGCATGCTATTTTCTTTTATCTGAATTTCAAATAAATACAAAAAGGTATGAGGCTGAAGCGTCGACCATGTCGCGAACTTACGTCCAACCGAATCGAAGCACGGCCGACGAAATGGAACCCAGTGCTTACAGCCATGAGCACAGTGAAGCATCTGGAGAGTCGATCCATAGTGTTGGCGGCGACTTCAGGTAGTTCCGAATACTTTTGCCAACCTCAAATATGGTAGATCACCGAAGACACATAGAGAGAAAGCAAGCTAGATAAACATACGTTCCCCTTATATGAGCCGTTCAAGCCCGAGCGAATCATCAACAAACATGACGCCTCATCATACGGCTGTCAAGTAAAATGTAGTCAAAAAAAAAAAGGGTAAACCCATCGGAATAGCCCTATTTGCAGATAGATAACGCCTGCCGTTGTTAACAGTAATTTGTTGAGTATTTTTATTTTATCATCATCTAATTAACTCTTTAACTATATCTTGACATGACTGTCTAAATGCGGTAGCAGAAAAATATAAAAATCTAATACAAATAATCCCGATATTGTGTGGCGTATAATTTAGTCAGATTCTGTTGCCTCGCATTGTGATAAAATTTTCCCGCAAGTGATTTATTTGCGCTGGACAAACAGCTAAACCTTTGATTCACTTCCTCATTTTTTGTCCTTATTCTTCGCACTCGGTATAGCCTATCAACAAGACCCTCCGCTAGTTCCGGGACCATGGCCACTTCCCTGGGTTATAGTCCGACAGCGATTGTGCAGTCGCCTACGGCCGGCGCTCTGTATCGACATGCCTCACAGGCCACTTTGCCTGATGCAGCTAGCCTACACTTGGCCAACCCGCGCATCGTAGGCGGGACTTCGGTCAATAGACAGAATCTCTTCCTTGGTATGAATTGATGTCTAGCGCAAGATAAATACTGCGACAACTCATCTGCTTCTATTGAATTAAATTTGTATTGAGAAAAATAGATTATGCTAGTTTAGAATAAATAATGTTTTATTCTTTGCAACGATTATTTCCTAGATAAGACTGTTTGACAACTTTATGTTGAACAGGGTGGAAGAAATGGCGAGCGCGAATACCGATTTGTGGGAAGGATTTTTCAACGAGGACTAAATTAGTCCAATTTCACGATAATCAATATGCCTTCTACAAAGCAACCTTTTTAAAATTATCGTCACGTTTCTTCTAATTGTACTGTCTGACAAATGCAAAAAAACAAAAAAAAAATTAGGAAACTCTTGGCATATCTAGTTAATCGGGGCCGTAAAAAGCTGCCCTATTTCCTATGCACAATAAGTCCATTTAAAATTCTAAACAGTCCTCTGTTATATATGGGAGATGCACTGTGTTATTAGATATATAAGGCTTTTGAGCTTTACGCAATATTGTGGAGTCATTACTTCGGATGGAAGTACCGATTATCTTTGGCCAGTTTTGAACTAGGACACTTTGCGTGTCCCTAAGTTTAATTGGCAAACGTGTTGCCTGAACAAGTGTCGAATATCTGATGAGCCTTCTTTGCCTGCTTTCCATTTTCACTGATCTACGATGAACAGTAAACGGTCGGGGAACCGTAATAGGACCTAACTTCGACATCACAGTTGAGAGAACATTCGGTTACGTCGGTAGCCTTAGCGTCTGTTCTTGAAGCTCGTAGGCACGCATATTACCATTGAGTCACTTGACTTTTTGAGACAACCTTGCAGTTAAATTATACCCACCGATATTCGACACGTCTTTCTGCTACGAGATGGGACAGATGCCCTGACAGATCGATAATATACTGGATGCTACAATAAGCATGGAAACAATCTTCGGCTGTTAGCGGCCTTTGAGCGTGGCTATTAGAAACGCGGCGAATTCAGTTGACGCCGTTTTAGATAAACGAAGAACGACAGGTTTATAAATGAGTTGCGTAAGACAGGCAAAAAGCAGTGGTTTATGTCGGAGCGGAATTGGTTCTGCATTTAAACTATTGAGAATAAGGGAAATAAGTTTCTGGATGAAAGGTTGTGCTCAGGATTTTGTTGGGTTTGAGGCCTGCGTGTGAATTCTCAATGTATCAACACCCGTTTCTAAAGTAAAGTCGTCTACCATTGTATTCTGTGGATGTCATTTAGAACGAGTTTCGTAACTTCTACCATTGTGATAATAATTGCAAAAATATTTAACCCGATAGTTACTATTTACTACCTGTCGGCGTGTAAGCAACGTCAATCCAGTTCACAAAAACGTCGATATATGAATTAATGCAGCTGTTGTACCTGCGAGTTTCTCGGTACTTTTGTATATCTCTTTTCCGTGTGTCTCGTTTTTTCTTTCTGTTATCAACAACATCTTCCTTCAACTTTTGATCACAGCCAATACGCAAGGCCTCGCATCGTCTTCGTTCGCATCGCCTTTGACCTCATCCGGATTGGGTCCACCTCTTAGCCTGGCCACGTCCGTATTCTTCAGCAATCCTGAGATGTCCCTTCTTTCCTCTCCCCAACTACTAACCCCTCAAGCCTCTGAGCTAACACCCTTCGTACATTCCCAGGCGGCCCTTCAGGCCACACCTGCCAAGGCCAAACCCGGCGTGATCCAGAGGCTGCAAGGTGCGTTGAGACCTTCGTTTAGGGTAAGGCCCATTCTATTGTTTAAAGGCCTAGGACGCAGCGGGCGACAGGTAGCGGATCACCACACGACGACGACCACACCAATCTATGGCTCATCTTATGGCCACTATACGAAAATGGTACCGCACGCCGCCGTAAGTAGCACACTGAGACAGTGACGGCGCGTGCATGATGAACGCCCGTAAGTTGGTAATGAGACGGGATGCAAAGTGTTGGTGTATACTGATTGACCTTCTGGACAACAGGCCAAAAGCGAGCTACCACCCGGTTTGTTGAGTCAACGTCGTGTTTGCTGTGGTGGGCTACGACGGTCCGATTATTTTCGATTGGCAATAATCTAAGAGTAGTGAATCGTAATGCAAGCGTATCAGCTATTACTGACTAATTTGATTTCTAAACATAATGTTTTTTCGTATAATTTAGTAGATAACAAAGTACGCAGAATTTGGTGTCTTGAATAGATGGCTTTTTATCCTGTAGATGTAACCTAATTCGCCACATAATGCTAACGCCAAACATTTAGCCTTAGGATAGAATTAGAGTAATTTTCGGTGTAAACACAAACAATGCGAAACGGGTGACAGCGAGCTTCCTGCTGCTAATCACGGTATCATTTTAGGATAGATTTAAAATTTAAGAAATTTTTGTTGGGTGTCATTTGCCTAAATCGTTGAAAATCAACCCAAAAAATTACGACGAGCAGATACTTCAAACAGGTTCTTAGCTAATGTCAGGCCATTTTACCGTTTGTTGACTTAATTTTTTTCAACGAAGTTTTTGTGAAGACCTCGCTAAGTGTTGTTCACAGAAGTGTTCAATTGCATTGGTGTGGTTGTCCGTTTATAACAATGACTGGCGCAAAAATAAAAAATGTTAATCGGCCCCCTGTTTTATGATGTACGTTCGTCACAACAACTCACGTCGGGTTTCTACACCTAAATGCTAACACCCACTCAGCGTCTTCGGGTCGGACAGCTTTTCAGAGTGTCGCCCGCAGCGCCTGATTTTACTTCTTTAGGCCAACAAGTCAGGCGGCCAAATTGCATTGGTAAACTTGTCCAGTTGGCAATTGATTGAGTCGAACCTTCCCAGTTAAATAACTGCTCATTATCGGCGACTCAGAGGAGTGTCCGCCTGTGTATGGTACTATTAACGTAAGTGGGAAGGAAAGCATCTTTCTTTCTTTCTTCGTCTCTTGGTCTTCGTTTCTTGGTCGATATTTTAGTATGATATGGTTAATATCGCCAATGTTGTCTTTTCTTACCCAGCAATGTGTGTGTACTTCCCTAAGTATTCCTGTCACCGAAATCATCCATGAATTTAACTAAGCATATATTAAACATGAAACGTCTGTATCACCATTTGGAAATACAGTACAATCAAACGAGTAACAAAAACAACCCGTTACAGCATACAATAACATAACGACTATACTGTTCGACACATATCAACCTACCTGTTCGTCGACTGTGATCTTAGGGAATGTAACTTAACTTAACTATACTTTCCCTAACCACTGGTAAAGGTCAATAGGTATTTTGGTGATGTCATTTGCCTGGATTTGTCTCCCTCTGTCGCCATATTCGTGTTTGTCTTACGTCGTTTCTTATCTCTAACTAACCCTCAAATACGATCAAGAAGAAAAATTTAATAAAACTGGCTTCAATGGGCAAAGTGGTAATGATAAACGGGAAAATGACTCATTAGACACCGCGGGCCTTTTCTCTCGTCCTAAAATAATGACTAATATTGTTGCTAGGATGCAAAGCTGTTGACTTTCCTCGGGCACCTTTTTGCAGGGCTCCTTTTGCTCTAATGGCAAGTTCTCGTTGCAACGAAGATCATATTAGTCTGCCTTGGCAAGATCGGTAACGAAAAACTGACAGATCAATGCCTACAAAGGAGACATACGTCGTTTGTATGTAATTCTTTCATGAGATGATGTATTTACAATTGCAGACGAGAAGTTGTGCCAGTTTCCCATGATTAACAAGATGATTCCCATGATTAATAAGAAAACGTTTTTTTAAAAGCCACATTGAAACGTTACCTTCACCTGTAAATTCCACAACGCACAGGTGGATTGACATGTACACGGCAGGGGTCTTCTACTAAGCATAAGATGTACAGTCTACTCACTCTCTAATCGACGAAAAATTTTTACAAGGAATGTATACTAATCCACCTATATAGTTTGTCAACTTCAACAACACCAATCAATCTTCATATTAGATGTACTCATAGTTTATTCATAACCGGCTTATATTGAAGTCGCCACTATGAAACAGTTCTTTGTTCTTGATAACTTTACACTTCACCCAATGTCTGCCTCACGGTTATCGATGCTTATCGTGATTAACCTCTGTTACGATCCGCACTAAACCCTCTCAAATGATGTAACATTTTTTGACGTCCGGCATTTTAAGAAGACCTAACCCTTTTAAACTATTTGAATTTTCCTTTCTTGGTTTTCATGCTTTAACTTGCCCTGTTCTGACCTTTCTATGCATATATATTTAAAAGCTATGCATGGGGCTATTCTCCAGGTGCCGTTCAGAACTTCAGGCCGCTCCGTCGTCCCCGCGGCGTCAGCGCCCAACTCCTTGTCACTGATGCCGGCCCCGATCATATCCGGCTACGGGGCACCAATACTTCTTCCGCTTAACCATCTGACGAGTAGAGGTTTGGGTGGGGCGGTTAATAAGCGTCACGGTGCCAGCGTCACAAAGAGGCCACACTCAGTGATCAGTCCTAACACACCGGTAAGATATCTAACATTAAGCGGTTAGAGTTCCACCTCGATCAGGAAATTTGGTGGTCATCCGAACCAAAAAGACATTTTGGCGTTATACTTTGCGCCAAGGGTTTGCCACAGCGTAATATCATGTAGTATCAACCTATGCATATATGTAGCTCAGACTGTTGCGACATTTTTTTTTTTAATTCAAAAGGGTTTTACCTGATTGCGATTTGTCATCGCAGAGTTTGCTCACCGGGCTAACGTAGTCTACAAAAAATTAACTGTCATATATATGTATATATACTTTGCTTTCAAAAGATCCGTGGCATGTTGAGCGCATGTGATTTTCTATGCGGTTTAAATATTCAGGGAGAACGCCCTTTTAAGCAAGAAAGGGTATTCTACATTTGTTTTGGTTTTTAACTAGGCCTTCGCCGCTGCCCATAAATTCAGCCCACTAGCCTGGGTTTTAAGCAGTATAGCCTCATAGTCTCCATAGTAATTAATCATTAGTCATTTGATTCATAGCAGCTCATAGTACTGCTTGTTTTGGTTCGCTTTTCTTGTGCGTGAACTCCGCTAATTTACAATTGCTACCTTTTCACGTGCAGCGATCCCTTGACCCGTTGATAGCGGCGTTGAACGCTCCGTTCCCATCAAGCGGAAGCAAACACAAAAAGTCGACTGCGAACCAGTCATCCGGATCCGAAGAAGACGAGGATGAAGAGGACAAGAAGAAAAAAAAGAAAAAGTAACAAAAAACACAAGTGTGGGACAAGACACCGAACAATGCTTCAAGAGGATTTCGAGGAGACAAGCGAAGTCAGGCCAAAATACAGGGCCGCGGCGTGTCCATCAAGGGAATCTGAATAACCTTTCAGCCAAAACAGAAATGTCCGTCTAACTACAATTTCACCTGGTATTGATGTCGACGCTGATTTCTCACGCGAATTTTTACAATAAATAATAACTACTAGACACAAAAAAGATCACATGGGTGTAGATACATCAATCGAGGCAGCAGTATTTGTTTGCCACTATCTATTCTGCACACACATCGCTGATGATACTGTGAATGTGTTGATGTTTAAGGGGTGGGGTAATCGGTGCTATATACCGTGACAGGCTCGAGTCATTTTTGTTCCCGAAATACGTCGAACCGAAAAAATCAATTAATTGTGTATTTATTTAACATCGACGAATACACACCTACATGAAGGAAATTTTCACACAGTAGGAATATTCACGGTTTGACAGCCGTGTAGGTTTCGATCATGAGACCATTGAAATTTATAATACGCGAAATCTAACAAAACCTAAAACAGATGCACCTATTTTCAAGTACCAATTTCAATGCTGTATATCTGTATCTCTTCTGGAACAGGACGAGGTTCAATATATGAACGCAGGCCGGGTTTAGTGTCTAGGAGAGACATCTAAACATCGGAGTTGTTTTGTTTTGTCTGCGAATTAAAAGCTATTTTAGCTGAAAACTCAAAGGGCACAACCGGCAATCGACTTATTTGCATTGCCTTATCATCATGGGACTAAAAATTTTCAACACTTAGCCGAAGACAGTATTACATTCTGGAACGAGTAAATACCGATCACTGAAATTATTAGTATATCAACTATAACAATGATGATGATGATCATGAAGACCAAATGTGGGTTAATTGAGTCTCTTGATATTGTCGTTTGTTGAGCGTTCGTAACAAGCTGCCTTGCTACCCTTAAATGCTGCGGAACAATCTGATAATGATTATGTTGGTTCTCTAATGGTTTTCATATTGAGTTATTTATTCATGTGTGAGCAATCCTCTGATAACTACATGTCGAAACAATGGCGATGATGACAACATTAGCACCATTATCAAGTCGATAATGGTGCTAGTAATAATAATCGAAGGCCATTATGAAGGTGTAATGTATGAAGCGCCGTACTGGTTATGGTGAGATACAAGGACAATACGCCGGTCGTATTGCCTCTCTGTACATAGTAAGCTTAACTAGGGTTCTCCAATAAAAAAAAAAGTGCTGATAAAAGAACCATATTAAAAAGATAACCTTATTTAGTAAATCAGCATATATAACGGTGTAACGGTGCAACAATGTAATGATTTTTCTCAAATTTTGCCACCAAATAGTGATCAACTGTTAGTTGACTCCGTGAATGCTGTTAATAACAATAGTTACGAATGCGATCGAGGCAGTTGCATACGTTTTTTTTTGTCTATGTGTTAGTGATTCCGCTCACAGTTGGTCTAGCTTAACTTCGACACACCCCTTATACTACGTTACTGGAAGGGTCAGTTCTGCTGATAGTGTAACTTCAGTGTATTTAGCAAAGTCAGCCACTTAATGAGAGCTGCATCTCAGCTAAGTAGAATGACTTCTTTTCTATGCCGTCAATGGCAAAAGTTGTAGTCATATAAGTTATTTTTGATAAATAAGTCTTTTGCTAAATATAATCCCAGCTATTGCTCTCGGTGAAATATATTCATCATACCAACTGCATGTGTGAGATGTCCTCTAGACTATTACTACTACTGTGTAGTTCATGGGACATTGTTGGGACGATAAGTTGTACTATGTTAAATCAAACGAAAAACGCTACATGCATGGTGAAGCAAAAGCATATATATATATATATATATATTTTAAGGCCACCTTCTTATTCCGTGTAAAGAGAAAGCTTTTATCGGTGTTCATGTAGGTAGCACTACGCACGAACCAAAAATTAGCGCTGCGGTGGTCTTTTTTTGTAACGTCAGCGAACTGATTTGATTTCCTGCCTCCTGTCAAGTAATCATTGACTGATCTTTTGGACCTAGTAGGCGCGAAAATGCCTGATATCGTCGATCGTTCTTTTATTACATTACGTGTACAGGGACAGCGTACATCACTGAAGATAGATTCCAATTCCTTAGATATGTATAACAAATTATTCGGTATAATTTTTTTGCAGACAACTATTACTGATTTATCAACGGTATTACTGATTTATCAATTTTATTTGGTAGTGGTCCTTCGTCCTGTGTGGATGCACCATTTCATGTAACATGTAGTGTACTAACGCCCTGATGCTGGGCCTAATTCCCTCGTCGACTCCGCTTTGTCGCCAGAGAAAACTGGTAATTTGGAATTGAAAATCACATACGACGTTTCCTAAGCAGGACAAAGTGTTCTTCCACTAGCATAAGTCAAATCTGCTTAAAGTATACAGATAAGATGAAAACTGCTCTGCTGAAACCCGCCATTTTTCGATTGTGTTGCTCAGATCAAAAAAATTACGGTTAATAACCACTATTTATACATAAAATTTATAAATAATACATACACATATTTCTCACTGGGAATTATAAAAAGCGATTATGTAGAAGTGAGATCACGGACGGGAATTAAATTACATACCTCCCATAAACTCATACTAAATATGTCTAAAATTGCATTTAAAGTAACCAATAAGAAGCCTTAATTCTAGTAAAGATTATTCGTTCGCGGGCTAAAAATAACTCGAAGGACTTAAGGGCTAAACGGCCAAACAATACTCTCGGTTGGGTTACCATCAGGTGTGCATCATTATGCAAGTTGAGAAGCAGGTACATTCTGCCCATTTCAATATCCAACGAAGTCCTTCGAGTAGAACGATGTCCGGACCACCTATGGCCACCAATGGCCCATGCGATTTGTCGCGAGCAGGTTATAAATACAATAAACCAAAAAATAAAAGTACTAAGTCGTTGAACATTGACAGATTGCGATGTGCGAAATGTTCTAAACTTGTTAGTAGCAAGCGACGCAGGATTACTTCTAGGGAAAGGTGTGAATTATTATGGATGTGTCGTCAGTTATGAAGTGATACGCTGGTTAAAGCCTCACGTTCACCTGGATAGTACCTGGAAAAGAAGCTCAATGTTCGTAAGTGGGATCTACAGATTAAATTCTTAGAAAAGGAAGCGACTATGGAAAAGCTTTCGTCTTTGGCTTGACAAAATACAAGTTCTGAGCGGTTTTCTTACCGAATTTGCGGCGCACCCTAACTTCCGTATTGACAATTTTTTCGGACTCACCTGATGGACCGCCTATGAGGCAGGCAACTCTTCAAATGGAACAAATTTCAGACCTTTATGTACCATAGAGTTTCACTCTTCATGCAGACGGGTGTGGTATAGCTTATAGTACTTTATTATAGCTCTAAACGAATTATGAAAACACTCGTTTTCATGATATACGCCCAAAATACAGTGTTAAAACTTATGAAAACATTCGGTGTCCTAATAAATCTTTGTTGGTAGACGCACTCTACTTTTCCTAGCGTGGCCTTAGTAGTAGTAGTAGTAGTAGTTGTTTCCATTATTTCATTCAAGCGAATCCCAGAACTTTATACCGCGATCGAAAATAGTCGAATTTACTCGTAACTAACCCGATGACAAGTAGCTGATCAAAACTACCCTGAAACTTTTTGTAGTAGAACTAATTAATAATGAACCAGATTGAGACAGAACAAGTAGAGTCAATGGTTTTATTCTGAAAAGAGCGATCGATACATTATTATATAGCACTACATCTATTTCGAAGCTTAAAGTTAGCGGAAGCTCCCGGATCTCTAGAAAAAAATCCATTTTGCCACACGCGCTTCGATACTCTCTGAATCCGTCCGTCATTCGTCGTATAAATCAGAGAAATTTGACAAAACATTTTCTATTGCATTCATTATGCCCTTGACAGTCTACAGGCCGCTTCAGCATTGCAACACTTTTGGCCAGAGGCAGCAGAAATTAATCAGAATTCTTATACAGCTAAAAACTGAATACGACGTAAGGCCATCAGGTAATGATTCATCGACCACAACTATACATGGATTACATAACGATTACTCTAATCAACCTTTCTCTTTCTATTGTCTAGAATCACGATTGATAATAGGACGTAATGAATTTACTAGAAAAACAAATATTTCAGTCATTCCCAAGCTTGTTTTGAATATCGTCTCTGTATAATAGAGTTCGTACCTGTTTTTCCTTAAATAGTAATCTAAATCAGTTTATTACATCCTTCTCTAAATGAAAGCTTGAATGTATTATCACACAGTCATTTTCATGATATCTCTTTGTAATGAATGAACTATGACTACTTTCAGATTGTGGATGAAAGCCTGCTTCCAGCATAGATGATATATTGGATGGATGGAAAGAATTTAGCAGAACGTAAAAATTCCCGCTACTGCTAACCGTGCACCGATAATAAAAACGTTGCGTGTCGACGTCACGCACATGATTCGGCGTGACGCACATACAGATGCTTTTTCCTGCGCTCAAATGGATAGTATAGATTAACCTAAAGTTGGCTTGACATGCTGTTCTCTACGGTCTATTTTCTTCTTATTTTCCTTAACTACTCCTCAGCGATACCTTTAGTAGAAGTATCCAAATACGAAGAGGCTTGCACTACGCTAGAAAAATACCTAGCACGACTATTGCGCTACAATTCACTGGTGGCATTTTTTAATCGCGGTGAAACTTTAATGAAATCGTGAATAAAATAAATTAAAATGTCGTACGCAGATGCCAACTTTGGATTAACTGTTCGCAAACTATATATGATAAAGAAAACGACTGGGGGTGCGCAGGTGCACTTCCTTGCCTGCCTGTACTAACCAGCGTCGCACAAATTTATTATAAAATACATCATTGAGGATAAGTTCTAAGCAAGCACAAAACATACGATCTGAAGAAGCCGTTCGATTCATCATTAGCAAAAATTCTATGGTGAATATATTATGTTCAATCTGTAGTGATCAAATGTACCGTAAAGGAGAAGAAAAAATAGAGCTATCAAAATATCTTTTTTTAATAAATATTATGTACAGCAGTGTACTTCCATTGTGTTGAAATATTCCGCCGGCTTCAAAGACTTTTCACAATAATATCACGTATATGTTTCGCTGAGTGTATTTGAGGCGCTCATAGTCGTATCGAAAAAGGTCGAAAATTCCAGTGATTCTAGAAATATTCGCAAGTTTTTTTTTTGCAAAATGGTCACCCTAACGTAATAGATAAATAAACGATTAACATATATTTTGTTATGCAACTTAGTATTTATTAACCTATAAATACACGTATCATTGGCAAATAAAAAAATCGCAGCCAAAGGATGTTGAAACAACAAAATATCAATAGCTGCTGTGAAGTCGCGATTCTCTTCCGTAGAAACATTGCGATTACGTTGATCATCATGACTTCAAGACTCGGCACGTAGTGCAGGCGCACTATTCGGGCAAAACTTTAAAAACTCGATGATGAGTACTTCAGCAAAGAAAGAACATTCTTGAAATTAACTTCCTCCTTTTAACTCGTATTCTTTTTACACTAAGCGACTCGAAGGCTCCATCGAAAAAATCAACGACAGTGCGTAAAATATCCCGAATCAAGAAAAATAAACAATTTGGGAGACGCTATAATTACACTGAGTACTCTGTTACACGACTGTTAGTTAGTTTTAATATATCCGTCATCCGTATTATGAAATGTTTTTAAAAACATTTGTTTTTTGACATGTTTTTTCTTTAGTAAAAAGTTGTCACACTTCCATCCGACCCTGCTCTGGCCACAATGGTTTTAGACCCACATGGTACATAGTCGACGACCCACATGGTACATAGTCGACTACAAAAGAGAACTTCGACAGATCTGAATATTCTATCACAGAATAAATCCAATTATTTTAGTGTAAACTTTTCTAGTGAAGATTTAATTCTTAGGTAGCTTTCAACTTAAACTAAGCTGTTACACCTCCGTCCGGAGCTAACTCTTATTAAATTAAAACGCATTCTTATCGAGCTTTAGAGCCTTCGAATACATGAAAGACTATGCGTTAATAATGTAGACTACGGCATAATGAAAACAACAGTAGAGTGAAATGTCCTATCTTTCTGATCGCGACCAGTCATCAAGAGACTTATGCCCATTATGAGCTCACTATAGAGCTCACTGTAGAGAGGTAAAGCAACACCAGTAGCAAAGAACCATTACCATTAGATAGCATTTTGATATGTAATTTTTTTGCTGAGTCGGATAGAGGGCGCTGGCATCGACAGAGCATACATACGTTACAAACGCCTTGCCGAGGTCTTGGACCTCAAACAGCGATCGAGACGTTTCAGCGAGAACTTGGACCTGCTGCATTTTTTCCATCAAGATTTCACATTGTTTTGACAAAAAATTACATTTATGGACGGTAATTAGCGTGGATAGGTTAATGTTAGTAGCGAACGGTCATCTCAATAGCTACCTTAACAGTGAAATGTAAAAACTCCTAAAAAATATTTACAGTCTGAATTACTATAGCTTAAATCTTTATTTACATCTAGTTCACACTTTAATTTTAAAATAATCTACTTAAGATGTACAACCCTTCCTTTTGCTGTGGGCGCTCACATTTATTACCGTTCCAGTCAACACATTGCTGATAACAGTGAACTATTATTTCACAAGCGTCAACATACAATTTATTTGATGTTATAGTGCATTGGTGCTTGATGGTGGCTTATACGTTGATGTACCATGGTCGGTGTTCTGGCGCAGGCTTTATTTTTCTGTTAACGTCAAGTTTTGTAAACATGCAAGGTATACTATGGAACCCCTTCGTCTAATCCAACAGTATACATCGCAATGATAAGATGCAAATGCTCTTGTTGGTAATAAGAGGGGTTGCCAGCCTCACCGAACCCCTACTAAATGCGTGACAAAACAGATTCTTGCAGTAACTGACACAAGCCATTGTATTTTCAATTAAATTACAGCACACACATTCTTTTGGGGCATCTTGTCTTTTCTCGTACATTGTGAATTCTATATATTATAAAATTGTTTACATTACATATCTGTATTTAGCTAGATACTGAAAGGATACATTCAGCTGGAACTTCTGTTGTGTTACGCCTTTCATACTTTTATATACAGTATAGTTTTTATCTACATAAAATAAAAAAATAAGCATTGCCATCTTGTTCAGGCGATCATTATCAATGATCGTCTGAACAAGATGGCCATGCTTATTCTTGACTGGACGAGTAGTTCGATTCCCCAGTGGAAATACGCGATGCACATAAAAGGATAAAAATTATAGATAGTCCTTTGAATAAATTCGAATCCGATGTATCGCCTACTACTCAAATCAGTTCAGGCGACGGCATCATTTAGGGACGCAGATATATATATCTATACATATGGAGTAGTTATGACCAGGCCTACCAATACTACTACCAATTCTACTAGCAGTCTATATACTCATGCCGGCAATATATCTAGTTTATCTAGCAGAGCCCAAAAAAAAAAAAAGCAGAAACCATAATACGACCGACAATAGAGTCTTTGAATGTGTTAGTATGACGACGATAAAAAAGAAAGCGGGAATGAATACTAATGTGATGGTTAATAACCGGTACTCGGCGAGACCAGATTGTTCCGATAGCTCCAAATTAAACCGACTTGGCAAACCATACCTTTTACAGATCGGCCAATTCTTAATTAGTCATTGTATTGAAACATTATATAATGTAAAATTCAATTACGAATATAGAAAATAAACCTATTGAAAAGAGGTCCCATAGATACGTAAAATGATTTATGCAGGTGCTATGTTTTTAGTGAAAAATCGTTCCTCAAAGAAATACACTCAAAACGACAGCTTTATATATTACTCAAACGTTTTTTTGGTTTTATTAAATTAAGCCCCCTATACGAAAAGTAATTATTGTATGCAACTACTGATATATACAAGCTAAACGGGGGTAACATATGTACACAAACCCACTTGTAAGAGTTTAAAAGCCGCTAAAAAAAAGATCTCTATAGACTTTCTCACGGTCGAAAGCTCCTACCAGAAGAATGAAGGATCTCGATGGTACGCCATTCCAGTTAGGACTTAAGCTTGGCCGTCTTTTTCTTAAAATCGATGATGAGGCCTTCCAGTCCATCGAATCGTCGTAGATAGCGCAGAATTGTTTCTCCGTCACAATCAAGAAACTCTTTTCCCAAGCAGACAAAAGCTCGAAGGTCTCTGAAATAGGATTATGAATTTATTTAACTCCCACGCACACAAGTGCTATGCTCAGCACAAGCACAACGATTTGCCTCTAAATTAAAAATTAAAAATAGAATCATAGAACAAATAGAGCATACGTACTTCGATTAAAATCTCAACTCCATTAATTAATTATCCTCTGCATTGTTTGTAGCAATAAGTTGGAACGGGATGTTAGTTAATATATGAAACTAATATCCCGTTCCAATTAACAAATAAAACTTCATCAACCAGTAGTAACTCGCCGCATTTTGCGCTAAACCTTTAAGTAACGATGCCAGAACAAAGGTAGACAAAACACATACCGTCCATGCCGCGGATGCATCATCACCAGGAACGAATTAGGTTTGAAGCCAACGAGGTATTCGCCTGAGGCTGGATTCCGCTGGAAGCGGAAGAAATTCGTCGAGTTTACTCGTTGAAGAGGTACAACAATGATCGGGTCCTCATTTTCATCGTCTGACACCTCGTGGGATGTCACCTGAAAGGCCAGTGCAGTATAATGAACGGTGCGGTCAGTGATAGAGAATTCATCCATCCACAAAATCTTTTTCTTAGGAGTTACAACTTTGAGGGAAAACGTCGACTGGACCCGACGGGTCATATAAAGGCAAAGGGGTTGCATACTAAAGCAGAACCCGCGCTTATAATGAGCTGTTACTTTAATTTCTTTATTATTGAATTTCACAATCTTCCCGCTCACAAGAATCACGTAGATATAATCAGCAAACTTGACCACGGTGTGTAGCGACATTGCTATATACGTAGTCGTGTGTTACTCCAGACAAATCAGCAAAAAATGTATGTAATTAGTAGTAACGTAGACGCGGAACTCTAGTTAATCATAGTCAGCCGACCATGGGCATCGAACACCTCAATTCTACATAATATGAATGCTCATTACTTTGTCGCACATGCGTTCATATATATATATATATATATATATATATATATATATACATATATATGTATATATGTAGCATAGAAAACTCTAAATGAATGAATAAATGTTTGTCTCGCCTAACCTTTTTCGAACACTATTAATAATAAAGTAGGTAATTTGCGCAGACCATTAAGTATTGAGTTCAACGAAAGTCTAACGCTGTAGTACTTTTATAAATCAAGATAAAAATACTCTAAAATAACCTGAAAATACAAAACAAAATTTGAGCCCAAACACCGGGGGACTACCTTGATAATATCATCCTCGACGAGGGCGTAACTATCCCGCGTGACCTCGTAGTTGAGTTCTCCGTCGAGGAAGTTCAGCTCCATGCTGACGCCCTGAATACATAGTATCTTTTTTATATTCTTATGTCAGGCCGGCGGCGTACGAAATTGTCTTTCTTTGGAAACACTTAATAATAACACAGCTTAACACTCGTAGATAGCACTAGTACTCTCTCACAATTATAGTTGTAATCGTCTCATTCTGTTGATAACGTAAACGAGTTGACCTGGATTTTAGGTTAAGTCATAATTCATTGGTACAGTAATTCATAGAACCTATGATAGATCCAAAGGCTCAAGTCAACATCATCACAAGGGCAAACTACTACGCTAAGAACTCCGCAAAAAGCTTTTAACATACCTGGAAGCCATCAAGTGCTTTCATCTCGAATTCGTCATAGCCTGTGATTGACGGTGGCAAATCGTCCGTTTCGACTTTCCGGTAATGCTGATCCATAATAGGCTTGGCGAAAGCAAGACACACTCCTATGCTAAGACAGATAAACAGATCAATAGACAGCTCAATCGGGCGGATTGAGCGCCGCCAACTGTATAAAGCTAGTTCCTGTTTCATAGAATCAAACTTCGAAAACTCGACAACTAGATTTCCGAGTTTCCCGAATGAACCGGATGAGAACTGGATCTCGCAGAAGATCCAAGCTTTCGTTGAAAATTTACACTCCCTGGTGGCGAGACGTCCTCAACGACACTCCAAAAGATTCGGCAGGCAATAGGCCAATACGTCGCGCAGTACAAGCTCACCCAGTCCATGCACTCCTTTCATAGCAAATGATAAAAGGACGCAATATTTATCACACCTCTTCTTGCATCACTTGTCGAAGTCGGCAATATAACAATGACGGAATATGGGGTGCAAGCGTCACTTCGTCACTCAGCAAATTTCGTCTAAATCACTCTTCGACGAACGGAGCTACCGCAACGTGTTTGGGTCGCCTGAATTCATAGCTTTATTTCTTAGCAGATGCTGTCACATTGACAGGAATGCCCAGTTTCTACCATATATCCCGAAACGTAAAGCCGGCACTGACTGACCCAGCAAGGACCGGGCTACTGTCGCTTGCCTGATGCTACTCACCAACAACGTCCTTACTGACACTGCCTTAGGTCGCTTCTAACACTGCCAGCGTATTCATGTGAAAAATTTCGTGTTGTCTGGTCTATCTGACCCTATTGTACGGAACCGCTCTACGTGAACTGGTGTGTCGTCTATGGGTGCCCGTCGCCGTCGAAGACAGGCTGCGCTGCAGGAGTAGTCGACACCGTTCAAGGCGCCTGATATATCTACAGCCGCAACTATCCCTGGGCGTTGGACGACTCTTGGATATTAGCGCTGATAAATGATTGATTTTGCAGCTTCGATTCTTGACAAACTCAACCCCGTCGTTGCCAAACTCCGCTGTCATCCTGTCAACTCGAGGCCACAACGAATCCCACACGTCGTTCGTTGAGCAAACATATAATCTACCTCCAACAACACTAAAAGTACATCGAGACACAAAAATTAACACAAGAGAGAACGAAATATCAGTACTTCATCACTGTTCTAACAGTGAAGCCCCTAGGTGAATTTTTAGGCACATCGATCATATTAATAGACAACCGCGATTATACGAATGGGTTTCTGTATTCTGTGAAGCACGCGCAAGTCGAATCCGTTAATACTACGAAGATTCAGTGAGAAAAAAGGATGGCAGGCAACGCTATTCACGTTACGGTTTGGAGGGAAGGCGCTTTCCTAGAGAATCTGCGGGCTACAGATGTAGTGACGGCTTAAAACATGGCACGAGCACACATGTTTCTGCGGTAATCTAAAGTAATGCCCAATGCCAGTGGAACCAGACATAAGACTCGAACCATTTATATGTTAGGTTAGCGGTGATAGCCTCCTGCGTATGTAGACTGGTCATAGCCTTGCGATGACGATGCTGATACGTATTTCTAAGTTTGAACGACTAATGTTATGTTATTTAGATAGATTCATTTCGACACGTTTGTGCCTAAAATAACGGCATGACTGCAGACAAGCGTTCTGGAGATTAAATCATTGGAATTATTCTGCCAATGGAAGGGTCAGAAAAAGTTGCGTAATGTTATGTGCTCTTAGCAAGCTGCGGAACACCGAAGAACTACTGGATTGCCAATGACTGATTTCGCAACGGATTTAGTAACTATTCAACTGAACGTGTCTGTTGGTTATACTTGGGACCTGATAGTCTATGAAGAGCATCCGTCACTAAACATACCAGCATATACCAGGGATTCGACCAGCTATCGTCACGAAGTTTATTCTTAAAAGTACGGTGTATAAGCTCTCAATGGAATAATATCGATACTGCTACCGCCCACAGGGTGTTGTGCAGTGAGCCTTCTGCTCAAACAGAAAACGATCATGAAAATTTCACATTGGGCAGAACACCTGCCATCGACCTTTCCCGAACGTCAATGGAAACACGCGAGTCGAGTCCTATAGAGCAAATAAATAACAAAGATTTAAGTGTTGTCAGGTGTTTCGCAGTTGTTCTCCCGGCTTTTGTCAGCAGCTCTGTGAATCGACCCGTACGTCGTATAAGGTTAGAACCTTGCTTGGCCATGGTTGTTTATGTCGAAATAATATTTTAAACGTTCCCGCCGTTTCTCGATGTAGCATTTTCGAATACACCCGCTGTTAGACCCTTCTCTAGGTTTTTGTTACTGTAATCTTTGGAAAATTGAAATCCAAGCGTCCGTCGGCTTTAGGTTCGTCTTCCTATAGCTTCGTGTACTCGTTTGAAACCAAATATTGCGACAGACAATAGAAGGCTTTTTTTTTCGGCAAGCATTTTTTTTTGAGAATTACACTAAACGTTTCAAGTTTTACGTCTGGTATCGTCGTTAGACATTTCACTGACAGCTGGGTTCCGGTATGAAAGGAACTGTGCCGGCGCCTGTATTCGAGCCCCGACTAGCATGAGGGCTTAACTTCTACCGTAGAAGTTCAGCCCTCATGCTAGTTCTACCGTAGAACTTCTACTGAAAGTCTACGGATAGTAATGCCCATCGAAAATCACAGACAGTTCTAACCGAGTTGTCATGTGTCCTGCAAAACGTTCTACAACGAGACCGACCATAAAAATAGTTACGTGTTTTTCTTTGAAAGAACAATATGTAAAACAAAAAAAGCTTCGAAATAGAGCTAGTATTTGCTCAAGGTTGTTTATTTGATTCGCCAAATGACGGACAGATGCCCGACCATCGCGACACTCGAGCGATAGAAGTTGTATTATGTCGTATGTCGTTAAGGGCTAAACAACGCCTAGATGATGGATACATTCAAAAATAGAAACATTTAATACCGCATATTAGCATATTGAACAATTTGTTTTTTGCCGTGAAAGATCAACTTCTCATAGGTGTTCCTAACGAGTTCGAAAACGCAAGAGATATTTTGATGGTCACTCATCTTGGCTCAAAAGTTGCGCTTCATACGATCTTATCTTTTATGCCAGCAAATGTTTATAGCCTTCATATCCAATTTGGTGTTGATTAGCTCTCTGATTCCGTAGTTTTTTGTTAAATTTTTGCCGCACTTTCGTATTGATATCATATACGTATAGGTAAACACCTGCTTACTACCGAAAAGCATGTTTTTCATTTTTTTTTAAAAATACACGAGTTATAGGAACACAGTTAGGAGTATTCACTAATTACTATCGACCAGAGGTAGGCGCTCAAAGAGTTATGTTATTCTAGGTATTATGATTGTATTAGTTAGCTTATTCTAGGCAGGCTTGTCCCGTAATAGGGTGTTATTAACAGTGATCTAACAAAATGAGTTGTAATGCATGGTACCTTAAATGTTTGTTAGGCTGTATTGAATTAGCTGGAGTCAATCTGCTTTATTTGTTACACCATAAGTTCATAAGGTCAAATGTGGGCGATTCAATTACGAAATGTTGTCACCCCTATTCTTAACTGGCGAACTGCTGGAGATATCGCCCCACAGGGCTGAACCTGTACGTGGGCTAGTCTACATATATATATATATATGTATATATATATAGTAATTATATAAAACGAACGTGAATATGTCATGGCCATAAATGACGCGTGAAAATAGTATACTAATTGCAACTTAATGCGAGTACGGTACTGAGCCTAGATATGTCGCGAACCGAGAAACGATCGCCTACACGAAAACAGGAACATCGATGGTTCGACGATTTATCAATACGATGAACGCGATATGAACAAACGCCAGTGAGTATTGTTTTCTCCAAGCAGTTGATGTTAGATTTCCACATATTGAAACTGTAGTAGCAAGAATTTTTAATTCATTGAAATGGCTAGTCCACATCAGTCACCTCATCATCTACTCTAGTTCTTCTTATGTATAACTAGTATCATTTTTTTGCAGCTTTTCTTTTGCCTCCGGCTTGGGACAACGCTACGGACCCACAATTCTACGCATGAACAATAAACATCAACGTATGATGATATCTGTATTGAACTAATGAGTTTACTGTATACTCCCGAGGCAAGTTTATGGGCTAAACTCTATGAGTGTCAGCTAAAAAAGCTTTGTGCTAGGTCGCCGCTGTCAACAACAGTCGAATCATCTTACTTCGATGAGCCACAACATGGCAGGTTTAAAGATCAATATACAATCCGTTATACAATTATTGTTTTGCTTGGCGATTCATTTACTGCTATTCGGATGAACCTGGCGGCCGGCGTGGTACGGTTACTACAGAATATATATGACAATGCATCTGTTTTATTTCAGATCGTTATTGTCCTGTCAATCCGTGCACTTTCATTCACTTGCTATTCATTACCGCCTGAAGGAATAGCATGCCCAAAGACCCGAAGAAACACGCATGCGCTGTTAGGGTGAGCGTCATCTGGCAAGTATTCGTATCGACTATGATCTGACTACGCGTTGCTTAGGCCTATTTTGCTATCCAACAAACGCAGTGAGTCGACTGACTGCTGATTACCTTCCCAGCTCTGGCTCAATAAAACCAGATGTACTTGTTAACGTTGTCTTCCTATCGGCTGTATCCGAATCGGTGTAGCTGCGGTCAATGCCAAACATGACATCTCAACAATGACCCCTTCACGAATCATTCTGCGGGGTATTACTCAGCCTTACCTCTAGTACAAAACAAGACCTAGGATCTATTAGTACACGGCTGTATGGTTCCATATATTTTGTACGTAAACGAAATCCAAATTTTTTTGAATTGGGTTTTGCTGGCATTGTGTCAGTCGGTTAATACCCAGCACTAAACTGAATGTATTTATGGCCGGTTTTGATCCTAGACCATCTCACATATTGTCAAGCTTAGTTGGCAACTAAGCTATCACTGCAATCATGGGATCATGTAACCTGAAAACGATCTCTAAAGAAAATAGGTTTTCCTGGACTTGATGATTTACTTGTATGCTTTATACTGAACTTACCTACTTTTGAATCGATATCTCGTCACAGTATGCCGATATCATTACATTTTCTAATTTCTGATTAAATAAGATGGCGAACGAGACAAACAAATGATTTTTTTAAGCTGTCAAGCTTAAAAAGGATAACGGAAGTGTTTGCAAAGCTTACGGATCGAGAATCGAGCGCCGGTCATTTACACTCCCTGGATATTGGCCTGTGGCAAACGAAGAGGCAAGGGATACCATTTGGCTGACACTTAACCATCTAAACCGGTGGCATATTAGAGAAGATAGCTTGAAGCAAGCTCGTACTACAAAAATTCCGCTTGTTCCTACTGGCTTTTTTGCGCGTCTTCTGCTTTAACACAATCAACTAAACCGTGGCAAACAACGAATCGACAACAAAATTCTGGCCTCTTCTAACTCACCAGCTGATGGGGCCCTGCTGGCCTCATCAAGCCTGATGATGACGATGCCGTATTGCGCGAAGGCGGCTCGTCTAGAACACTGCTCATCAAATGACTCAATCCCATTTGTACTAAGTTGTGCTGATTGCCGCCTTAGGCGCGGTAGAGGAGCATGGCAACGGCAAAATGAAAATTAAAAAAGTAAAAAACAGAACGCGGGAGAATGAAAACGACCAGGCTGTAGGAAACGAATTTTGTTTTCGGGTCAGAGAGTTTTTTGAGAAGATGTGTACGGCTAATTTGAAATTATGTCTTCAACCTTCTCTCGACTTCTGAAGCAGTGGGTACGAAAAAGGGAATTGTCGGCTGAAGGTTTTGGCCGTTGCGAAAAAACAATAATAGTTGATTTGCTTCGGAGCAGATAATTCGACGTTTGACTGCTAACGAATTCAACCGGATTCGTGCAGGGTGTAAAATCCTGCTAATCGTAGGGTTCATCGCGTTTTTGTATTAGGAAATGGGTAAGGGTAAACTGAAAGACAAACATATCCTATATTTTTCAACAGATGAAAAAGACAACCTCTTCATTTTTTTTTTGTACAATGAATAAAAGTAATAATAAAATGTCACTTGTGTACGAAGTGGCAAAGAGCCCTTAAGGGCTGTTCGGCTCCTTTACGCAAGGCGGAAGCTAAGTTAATATAACCAGAAGAAGTTAGTCGTAGGGTACGTTTTGCACATGCGCTAGACTCGTGAAAGCTTTTCATCCTACTGAGCCTTCACACTCCGAGTTGATCCTAAGCCTCATGCGATAAAGCTGGTCATCGCCGAATCATTTATCATTGAAGTTAATCACTGCAATGACGCGGATGCTGCAGTAAAATGACCATGCTTCATATTATATATATATACAATGAAAAAAATCAAATTCCGACACATAAACATTTTTTTCTAACAATCGCATCCACAGAAAGTAGCCCGTTGTTTTACCTATGAGAAATAAAACACCAACAGCAGGGTGGACCGGACCAACGGGTAAAATAAAAACGACACACGACATAAAATTAAGGGAAATAGCATGTTCCGAAATGTCCAGCCAATGAAGTATCTCTGTTTGGGAGTCGTGGCCGAATTTTCATTGTGTATATTCCGCTTGCTACGGTAACATGCCGTTGTCGTTAGAAGAAATGTCTTTTTAAAACCGACTTTGATAAGGAAATAAGATAACGTTTGCTTCGTAAGTGTTCTGCTGGCGCGCGATGCAGGACATCTCAATGGAAGACACACCTTGTGGAAACAAATGAAGCATTCACTAAAGGAACCTTTCGCATACAACTATTTATTAGTAAGTTTGTCTCTCGTTGAGTTTTGTCAGTTGAACGTTTTTATCTCGTCTCTATTTTACCGTATGCATATATATGTATATATAACGTACATGCGTCGAGCATCTCGAGAACGGAATAGGCAATTGTTTTGAACAATTTTCGTAATAATTACACTTTATGAAGGGAAGTTATAATGTGGAAACGATAGGACCTTAACAAAATTTAGCGGGCGTTAGAATGGAGCTACAAATATATTTTAAACACTTTTAACACAAAAAAGACATTTAGTTAATTTCAAAGATATTGCCACCGACATGTCAACAAAATGTAGTTACATGATTTACTGTGACCAGTTTATAATAGATATTGAATACACCGGTTGATTGCTTGACTTCTGGTCTCGCCTAAGATGGTACACAGCTTAACACAAGTATATGAAAAAAAAACAAAACAAAAACTTACAAATTATCGTCGTTCGATAAAGGGAGATTACTAGGGAGAGTAACTGCAAGTTAGACACTTCCGAAAATATAGTTAGTCATTAGGCGGTTTGGTATGACGCGACCTTCGTCGACAAAACAAATGAGTCTCCTTAAATTTCGATAATGTAGGACAGAATGTTTGTTACCGTGGAAGTTAGAAAAATCGTTAACTGCCAATAGCGTACGAGCCTTGAGGTGAGATGTTTGCACGAACATGCTGTCGAAGGCAAAGCTTGTATCGGTGCATGTAAAGCGTTGTGTTACTTTGTGAACGTGTAAAGTCTATTGGGTTTCGAAATTTTGCATTAAATAGACCGACAGCTCACCAAAAGTTCTGAGATTTGTAGAACGTTGCCGAAACGTTTATTGCTCCCTGTCTTTTTCATGCGATTACGGTTGCTTGCCAAATTAAGTAAAAGATATAAGCATGAGAATAGCAAGCTGCTTGCTTATATACTTGTACAACATAGCTGATGATGGATCAAGGTAAATTAAGTAGCTGTATGAAGTGACGTCTTAGATGTTGAATGAATATTTTTTGAGGTACTCTTTGAGAACAAAATTTCCATATTTTGCAACCAGCTTTAAATCATTAGCAGCATTGCAGTACGTTATAATCGATTATTTCTGAGATCAATTATTAATATTACTGCCTACTTGATCTTTCAGACATATATCGAATATTTGAATTGAGTACTTTTAAAAACCGCCATACTAATTTATGTCGAACACCGGATCGTAATAATGGTAGAAAAAGATACCGCGGAGAATTCAAATCTTTAAGAAATAAAATGGTGGTCTCTCTGGTCCGTGTTAGCGGGCGTGTCAGTGTCGTTGTACACTATATACTACGCGATGAGAACTCTGGGCACTGTACCCAATTTTTGTTGAGCTGTTTCATCATAACGTTAGACTACCTAATCAATGTGTCGCTCCGGTGAAAACTTGCCGGAACCACATGCGCTGGCGGATGGTCGCTAGGTCTCAGCACGCACGCCATTATTATCGCACCTATATTATAGAATCGATTTATAAATTTTCGCCAGCGAGTAACTTGGTTGTTGAAACTGTTCGGATCTGTCAGGTCGGTGCCTACATTTGAGGAGGTGTGCCTTGTCATTGTTAATCGGGCTGTTGCAATGCACATCGGTATAAATAAATCTTGTTGACCTTATACCCTGTTCATTTACAGACAACACATTTGTTAGTATCGTGTCGTGTGGCCGCGAATAGCAACTAACAGCTGAGCGGCTGGCAGTGAACGCCGACTGCACTGTTGCATTTCCCGCTATTCAATATTGAAGCATATCTACCTGTTTCATAAAAAAACTGTCCACAGATTCATTAATATTTACCAAGCATTTATTGCGTCAGCGGATACCTATCTTCGCTATAGTAGATCCACAGGATGACACCGACGCAACACAACGTGTCCACTGTTCTCCTGATAACATAAACTGCTATTGTTATTATTTGCATAAGCTAGAACAGTTACATCTGCTTAGGGGTATGGGTAAACCTCTACAACTCCACGCACACACATCTACAAACAATCTTTGTACGTACGTACTATTCTGGTGTTAGCAACCCTTTCACGTTAGCCAGTCGCCTAAAGAACAGCTCATAGTCCATCTGTTCTGTGTTCCTCTTCACGCATCGTGTCAGGTGCGCTTCGTTACTGAGCTATTTCCTCACTGCATCCTTAATGAGGTTTACTGCCTCCTGCTATTTGTTTGCAGGGCGGCAGTGAGGGGTTCCTTTCTCACTGTAATGTCTACTTTGTTGTTCTTTGGCCTTACCGTTGCCAGGTTACGGTGGCGACTACCATGGAGCGAATGTGATACGCGACTAACTGTTAGCTTCATCACAGCTCCCTATGTATCTATGCACCAATTTGACCCAAGCTCGGGTTCACCTAAACCGTCCGCTGTCGTTGAATGACTGATGCGCAACACACTAATTTATTACGTAACAGAGCGTCGACAGGGGTAACCTAGGGTCGTATCATAAGCAGCTCGTGGCAAAAACATCAGAGAGAAGAGGAATGGGGAGCGGACTAAGTGAAAACGGATGTGGAGGCCCATGTGATTCAATTGCTTTCATAATTTCGTTAAAATCGGTAATTAATCGGGCTGCAGAGGTTTGTGGGCGCAGTTCTGTTTTATAGCCGTATGCGTATAAGGACAGGAGGTTCGACGTCAAGATCGAAGTACTTATATGTCTAACGGTGTTAGCTCAATTGCGAATAACAGCCGCGACAGTAAACGTTATTCTACGCTACGCAGGGACGAAAAGTTTCACCGGCCAAAATGGCCGAATGGCTGCGCTTCAAAGGAAAATCAATAGCGCTTTGCCGATAAGTGAACGTTTCAATGATAGCAAGTAGCACTCTTTTACAGCCTATGGCAATTATAGCTGGAAATGACTAAGCAAGTCTATCAGAGGCTAAGGACTGCTCGCGTCGCGTTTCCTACGTCACCTCTCCATCGATCCTTGCGTATGATTTGAACACGGCTGATAAAACACTTCTGCTGCACTGTTATCGTGAGTATTAGCTACGCTAATTAAAAGTTTGGAGGAAAGTTACTCGGACGCAAAGTGTATCACATTTGAATAGGGTAAACGCTGTTAAAATGTATAATAAATCAGTTAATAATAATAACACGGAGACCGATCCGACAATGATCCCCAATGGATAGAATCCGTAGATTGCCACAAACGATAATATGTTTCCAACTTGCAGATTTTGTTCCCAGAGAATTTTTTTTTCTAAATGATCGAATCGAGTATGAACGTCCTGCTGATAAAGAGGTCTTATTACGCGAATTTTCAAAGCAACGGTGAGCAGAGAAAAATTCTCAGACAGTTTGTTAATGGAGTTACATCCACCAATTATTGTTGTTTGGATAACTCCAAGACCTTAAAGGCATTGACACTTCCGTATCACTTACATAAACGCTGAATAAACAATAAGCATCGCATTGTTCTACATATTTAATAGTGACACGCGGATCTGTCAGGTGGGTCCACTGGCCATCTATATGCGAAGTCGACGGCAAGCGACGTCAAGCCATCTCGATACCAGCGTGAATCCTGCCGAAAAATCCTAATCGCGATAACGAAGAGGCACATGTTTTTTCCCATAGAAAGAACATGCCAAACGCTTCTGTTACGTTTTGCGTACCCCTGATAAGCCTATTGGTTCTGACCAATTATCGCGCAGATACAGCCTAACTATAGAGAACTGTCGTCAGGTCACCGGACGTTGACTTGTTTGATAGGCGTATGCTGATTAACTCTCCAATGTTGACCATACGAACAGCGGGACGTCGCATGTCCAACGTCCGATATCCATTCTTCTACTGCCAGCCAGTTTCGAGTGTTCATTAGGATGTCGCTATTTACCGACTCGGTGTGGCTTTTTGATTGTCACTCTGGTATTTTTTATGCTAATCTCATCATCATTACTATTATTGCTATTTTAGTTGCAGAGCTGCTCGAGTAGCAATAACAAGATGAATTGTTTTTACGTATCATGATAACAGTCAAGCAGCAGGTCCCATCTTCCCGGAACCATCGTCCCCCTTCTACGCAGCATCGGTGTTCTGTCTGCTCTATATATGTATGCGTGCGTTCTCTCAGAATGATATGGCATGGTCGTATATGTAACCACAAGTAACAATAAACACAGCAACAACAACAGCGCCAAGAATAAGAAGAAAAACGAGGAACCTCAATGCAACTAGCATAGATTGCTGTCTGGAGGGTATCGTGACCAGTCTGTTGATAGGCTGAATAAGTAGTGTAAACCAGTGACTCACATGACTTGCAGTATCCTATTTACGTGCGTAGTTTGATACGCGACAAAAGAACGGATTCGGATTTAATACGTTGAAAGCCTAACAATCAGTCCAAAAGGTGCCAAGGCGAACAAGACAAACCATCGGGCTTTATGTGGACGATGCAGCTGGCGATAGATACTTCTCTCTCAAAAACAAACTGCTAATTATAGCACTGAAAGCCCGCGATTAATAGAAATGGCTTTTTGTGTCGTTTAAATCAGCCTTCTAACCCTTTAAGTCAAATCCCTGTTGTTGATTTTCGCTTATTGTTATAGAAATTTTCCTCTGACGCTTCGGAAAACATTAACGCACCATGTATAATCGTTTTTATTCACAAATAATCGGCGCAAATGCATTGAATACCAGCTGATTCAGAAGTCGGATTTCCTGCCTTCGCCGCTTTTGGGTTTGTGCTTCATTCTAGACAGAACGTAAAAATTACGGGATTACAAGAGTGCACCCTACGTGATGTATTTGCTTGGCATAGAATTTCAATTTATTACTATATGTCTCACATGTTCTCATTGTCACATTTTTTTGTGCATTTTGCTATTTTCCTGAATCCCTCTGTCTAGAGGCTGGATCTAAACATGATTTTTATTATCAGCTTACACTCTGGGTAAATGCACAGATCTCTCACGGAATCGTAAGGCCTGCAGCGCTTCTAACGCCCACTCGGTCGTCTTTCGTTTCACCATAAGGGACAATAATGAAACGTGTAATATAGTGTTCGTAGACGTAGACGTAGCTGCTACCGAGTCACTGTCAGCGACCTTATTCAGATGAAAATGTTTTCCTTCTATCCATTTCACACTCGTAATAGCCAATAGTCGATATTAAAGCAGTTGGCCAAACCGCACAAAGCTACACGAGAATACGGTCATAGCAATGCGTCAGATAGATTCTTGGCAATGCGGATGATACTCGCGGGCGTTAAGATACTTAAATGAAGAACCAATAACGGAAAACTGTGATCCTACTTCGCCTGCTGGTTTCCAACTTAACCTCGAAACTTTGTTTTTTTTTTCATAAGTTTCATAAGAACGCGTTTAGCAGATATTTTTTGGTTTCGTTTTCCCACTTTGTTCACATAAATCTGCCAAGCACGTGTGAGCTGAACGCCGCACCTGGCAGGGTCTAGCTCCTAAGCTAAGCGGTCGATCTTCGTTCGATTTCTGTGCACGTGCGCTACAGCGAACCAAAAAAGTAGCTGTTCAACCCATTGACATATAATGAAGCATAATGAAGCCGACTTATTTCTTGACAAAGTTCCAGCTTGTCTGATATCGGCCAAGGCGAAACTATTTCAACAACGGATAATAACAATAACCGTGTACACATGCAGCTTACATGTGTTTCTGTCATTACTAGCCGTCGCTTGGCAAATCTCGTTTAGTTTTTTCTCTAATGGAATTATGGAATTCACATTAACGAATGATAACATGGGCGTACTGTCGAACGATAGGTAGGCTTTGATTATTTCTGTGACCACTTCCTTTTGTCCAGTAAAAATGAGAAAAACCCACTGTGGTTCGCACTAGAGCTTCATGATAATCCGATTTATAGACAAGACAATATCTTATGGTCTTTACGTCGGTTCTCGTTCGACCGTACAACGTTACATAAAAAGGATAGAAGATTAAACTAGACATCATGAAATATGCGATAAGCGTTTCGGCATATGATTTCCACGTTTTGGGAGACAGGATCACGGTAGGCGATTTCGGATGATGCTTGCCATTATCGTAACTAAGGCCACCAAATGCTTCCCTTTGTTTTATTTAGGCGGGTAAAAGTGGTGAAGTACCCGATTCACGATAACTAAAATATCATATGATATAATACAACTGATAAGCAGAAGCGCTCAGAAGAATTCGGCAATGGCTTAAGTAAAGCTCGGCCCATGGATAAGAGTTATCGTTGAAATAATATCTGCTGTATGTAAAATAGTACATACAATTTCATGATACTCCTATATGTACTCTTTAAACAAATATATGTTCTTCTTGCTTACGTTACTTACTATTAATACCTTTGTCTTTTTAGCTGTTATATAATATATGTGAGTTAGAAGGTATTTTTATTTAATAAAGTTATGACAGTTTCGACCGGTTCGTCTTGCGCGAACTGATTTGACTTAGACGAAAACACTATTTGGTTCCAGATATTAAAACCCTGAAGGATCAGAAAAATGATAAAATAATAATTCACTCTCCTGCCTGATACTCCACGATTCCCCCTCGAGCCCCTACTGGGGGAGGTTTTTGAACCAGTGCTAAAGTGATAAGTGATACCGAGCCATGTCGTAGAAGGAATAGTTGACAATACAACAGTACTATAGCACAATTAGCGCTTACCCTGTTCTTTGCTTGTTAAAGCAAAGATCGCAGATGAAAAGAAAGAAAAAGAAGAAAACGTTTAACGATGTATATAATCAAATCAGTTTTCGTTGTCTTGTTACGTACGTATCCGTCAAAAGAAAAACATTGGCGTAATACGTAAGCATAGTTACTGAGCCATCGCTGATTGTTTACTCAAAACAAGCTCTAATTAACAGAAAATTTTGTCTGCCCCATAGCTATACGAAAAAAGTTGTTAATATCACTATACGTGTCTGTCAAATGTGTATTCGAAGTAAATAATATGCACTCGCTTGATCTTTGCTTAAATTCCAAAATTTGTCCGGTCGTCGATATGAACCGATCGCATAGGTTAATATTCAATTGACTGTAACATTCCGACTTTTTTTTGGAACGTTACTACGGCAATTTACTTTTTGGGCTAATTTTTTTATTTCTTCTAACATCTGTCGCATACAAGGTTAAATATTTCCTGGTGTCGCTTCTAAATGGTTGCCACTCTAAAACCAAATACCAAATGCATAGCGCGTAGTAGCACTAATGACGCTTTTACCTGTCAATTCAACGAGAAGCGCTGTAAGTAAATAAAATGAGAAGTTTTACTGATATATCAGATACCTCAGCGTAAACTAGTTCCACCAAACTTTACACACGACTATACATATATAGAGCTCTATATATGTGCTTCTAGATCGAGTCAGTCATGTCGCAAGCCTTTCCTTAAGCTAACAGACTTAGATTGCATTTTATCTTCAACTTCAACAAGTTATATTATGAGTCTAGGAATTGAGATCTCACATCAGCACGCCACAACTTTTTGGATGACTTAACGCAAAATATTGCGAAAAACGTAATAATGCTTTGCTTATGATAAACACTTCTGGCGTTAGGCGAGCATTTCCAACGCGTCTCGTATATTTGGCACTGTCATGTTGCCACTATAATGTATAACTTAATGTACCACATTAATTTAAAAATTACGCGACTTCCAAAACATGGCATTTTGTTTCTTAATGGCCTACACAATAGTAAGTCGCTTGGAAGATTTAGTAAAAAGCGTTTTGTATGATAGTAATAACAATTTGGGAAATTAATTAACTATATTCTTTATTTTGGTAAATACGCTGGCTTGCAACACACATTTAGATTACTTCCTTACCTTAGATATCCCGAAGGGATCCGGCTGTTTCTTCTCTCCTCTGTTAGTTAGTATTCCCAGTGGCGCTTGTAATTGACTGTGAGTTAAACTCTTCGCAAAGCGGGACACATCACAGATGTCGATACAATAGATTACAGGCGGCCACCGATATAAAAATATGCCTCTCAAGGCCAACTAGACGTCTTTCGCTGGTCCGCTCTGGCTTTATCATAATTAGCCAATCACGAGCTGATCTATCATTCGGCTTCTGTGTTCACTGAATACGGTGCCAGTAACTAAAAGTGGTCGTCTTACGGAAGCTTCTAGGGAAGTTTGTATTCCTGTATCATTACACTAAGAGCATTTCTGTTTCTCGATTTACCGACGCCGGAGACGCCCGTTTTACGCCAAATCGATACGTTTAAAAATGCCGCTCTACCACGCGGCGCGAACACGTCGGTCATAACGGTAAATAAGAAGAGAGACTCTTTCCGTTACAGCTCGTCTGGCGTAATCATGTGGCATCTTCATAAGTAAAAATAACTTCGCATTGACACTCATGGTAGTCGCCGCCGCCGCCGCCGCCGCTGCTGCTATCGACGATTGCGAACGATGATGGCCAATGTTCTGAGCATGGAAATTGCGCAGTTCTCCTCTGTCATCTTCGTGTTACATCGCCATAACTTGTTCGTATTCTCGAACGCCGTTGACCTACTGGCAAAGACAAAATCGCCCATTAACCCTTCACAGATAATAGCAAAAAAGCGTTGTAAACAATTCGAATCAGCATCAACCACAAACCCACTAAACACTCAGGTCCGAACAGCGGACCGCTCTTCGTCTATTTTCTACAAGAAGCTCTAACAACAAACGAACTCTCGACGATTTACGTCGATAGCGGTTCCAGTTCGCTGAAGCCGCGATTTCACATAGCCGGCCATGGCCAAGTAACCAAGTGCGTACTATGCCGGACCAGGATGTGCTCTCAGCGTACTTTAAACAGTTAACCAGTATTAACCGTGTAGGCTATGAATGTGTGTGGACCATCACCAATCAACAAGTAATTGTCTCTCTCCGCCCTACTGACACAGCAATATCGATCTGCCGCAACTTTCCTGCTCTATTTTTTCTGTTACTATTGTTGTTTCTATTTTCGCTGTTACTGCGGTTTTCGTTGTCATTGTTACTGCCAATGTTTCTGCGGTATATTTCCGGCTAATACCACCTCTACTCCGTAACCATTCCACAAAGTAGTGTTTATCGATACAAACAAAACACACGCAGCGACGCACGAGGCTACTCGATGGACTATGCTAACGAACTCAACTTTGCTAATAAGACTCAGTTAACTCTGCTCCCGGGGCAGAGTTGCAGGCAGATTCCAACATCGCCCCGCAGTTACCAGCGCACTCAGACGTTTCTGTGAAGGACAACATTTCGTCGTTGTCTGTAGCGTGTTTGTCATCGATGCGCTTCGCTAACTGCGATGTTCAACCTCACATAAACTTACAATTTATTCGGCCTTAGTAGATATTAAAACCAGTTTACTACAAGCACCCTGGGGATATTAATACGATGATAATTCCTGCTGCTATCAACAATTAGGACCTCTGTCCAGCTGCACTTGGGTGACGGCGCAACGCACCTGCATTCAATTTTTTTCACCGCTCAAACACTGTTTGCTCCTGAATAAATCGATGCCAATGTTTAACGCCGCTGTTGTCCATAAGCTGCGTAAACGGTTACTTGATTAGCCACTAGGCGACTGGCCAAAGGATGCGGTTTATATTGGATTCGTTGTCCCAGCATTTATATTGTTTATGTGATTAGATTCATGGTGATGCCGTTGGTTCTGCGATTGATGCTAAACAATAAAGGCCAGTCATCAGTTTCGTGGCGCCCCGGTCGAGTTCCCCTCGACGCTGAACGGGCGAACCGTTCAGCGACGTGTCGACGCAGTGTTCCCGTATCGTGTAGAGCGCCGTCTACGAGCATCCGCTCCACTGTCCGCTGCCACTGGCCATAACGAGCTGGCAGTAGGGCTGAACACACATCCGGCAGAACAGCTAGTGCTATAGTAACTACTGGAGCGCGACAAAGCACACGGTTCTCTCTTCCTCTCCACTACGTTTTTTCCTTCTTCCCCAAATCGTACTTGCGGCACACTAAACCCGAAACGAACGTCGCTGAAATGAGAAAGAGGGATACATTGAGGGAGAGAAAGAAGATCTGGCGGACAAAGCGGACCGAACCTACGGCAGACCGTATGGCCGACGCTGACTATGGCGACTCACGCGTACTTCAACCTGCTACATTTCATCATGCCATACCACTGGTGCTATCAGCGCTGTTACCACAGCCGGCTTTATGAGCTTCTCCTTTACGTTCATTTCATAGCAGCTGATCTTCCGATCGACGTGTATGTGTGTATGTTTATAAAAAAAGTATAGACAGAGGGTCGGACACAGCATCCGCCTTAACCAACTTCACCATCAGGGAGATCCAACAGGCCAAAGAGAACGGTGGGCAGCCACCTCAATACTTCACGATGTCAGCAGTCAGTCTCTGGGCCGCTGGCAAAACCGGAAAACGAAAAGAGGGAGCGAGGCAGACATTTTTCACAGTAAAGGCAGACCCCTGTGAATAGACTACTCACATACGCGCACGATGCTAATGGAAGCGTGCAGTTGTGACCTGACGAACAAACAAGATGGCGTTGCGCTGTGGGAGCGCTGCTGTCACAAATACATAATAGCCCGGCCAAGTGGCAGTGTCGTCTCAGACCAGAATGGTATGGCTGCGCCTGGCAGAGTCGATGGACCGACAGTCCCGTGCTTGGTTAGAGTTGGTAGCTCGCAGTTCGGCCAGAAACCCAGCGGTCAGGCTACGTTAACTCCTCTAACGACTTTTGGCTTATCGTTGTCGACAACGTGAAGAGTGCAACGTGTCGAGCCGAGGGCCGATCCAGCGAAGCTTCAACGGAGCCAGGAGTGGTAAGCAAGAAAGCGGCTTCCACTACCTCCACTTTTCGCTTGTGGTTCGCTATTGTACAAAATGTATCCTATGAGTTTTAAGAAAAATCGTATATATATATATATATATATGTATATATATATATATATATAGTTATAGGAACCATAGTTAGGACAGCATAGTTTTGTCAGTGAAGCCGATGAACATCTGCTTGCTGCCAAATTTAGGATCATTTAAATTAACATGGTGTTCGTAAGTGGACGTCGTCAGTACTCACAACTGGTACTGACCGTAAGGCTAGAGATATCTATTCAGGTCAACAGCTCCAAGAGGCATCGTCGCCGGGTGAGGGACACACGAAGCGTCTGCATCTGTACTAGCAGCAGTAACAAAAACGGCACCTGGCGTTGCGAACGTGCTGCCTCTATTGCACCAAATCGAGACACAATATTAATTAAAAGAAAGTACATGCCGGCCAGCTGGCTAGCGTTGACTGGCTTTCGATGAATGGCTGGCGAGCGACCGCAAGCCGCTGGATCGGCGACGTGTGTCGAATACAGCGCGAGACAAATCAGTAGCTTAGCCCAGGTTGCCAAAAGCACCTAGCAAATATAGGTGGCGTTGCCTTACAAAAACAGATTGACAACGGTACAAGCGATCGGCGAGCTGCGTTGACATGGCCTACCAGTGGAACATAGGCCTCTGCCTTGCTAACTGCTGAGCGCTCGCGTACTGAGTCGACTATTTCCTACGTGTCTAGTTGTCGCTATACTTTTGCTTTTCAACGCGCTACGAATCGCGCGACACACAGCTAGTGTGCTTGCTGCTCGTGATAGCAGCTGGTGGCACTACACTGTATAATTTTTCCTTTGGCTATATTAACTATTTCGAGTGTAGGGTTCGGAATTGGGTCGGCATTATATTCAATGGCTAGCCTCGTCCAGTGCGAAGCAACGGTATTTGTTCCATAAATCAAATCCAGGATTTATCGCTAAGTTTAGCAAACAGGAGCCGCATGATTGAGCCTGTTCTATGACTCCACTCTTCTGCATCCAAACGTAGAACAGCTCTCCTGGACAGTGGACCCGATTTCTCTCGAGTCGATTCTCGGGAACGAATGCCGTTGGCCGCCTCAACAGTGGCGGACTGATATTGGCAATAACAGCTGGTTGTGGGACGGCGCGGTTTTGACCACCAGGGCTTCGTTAATAGTATTCTACTGTCCTATCTTATACTTTCATCGCTCTTTTGCTGTTGACGTTATGCCGTGTTTTTTCTCCACATAGCTGACAAAAAACCTAAACAGCAAAGCCATTTCGCAGGAAGGGATTATCATACATTTAAAAAAAGCTAGCTAAACGTCTTGTATATTCAAGGGGTATGCAAGTAAATAGAAATGACGCCAAAGCGTCCGATCATGCCTTAATTTTGTGATCTGATACGCCATACAATATGTCGTATTTATAGACATATCGTTAACATTATGCATGCATTTATTTGATGCACGCTTCGTTCACCCGTGAACTTTACGTCGCCAGAAAAGCAAATCACAATGTGAGACCTATACCGGCAACAAGGTGCCGAAAAAAGTTCAACGATTTGTTAGCGTTATATCTTAAAGATCTTCGTTACTATGAACGAGAAGTATAGCATGATACGCCTAAATACGAAAAATGCGTTTATCAAAAATGATAAGTCTCAATATACACAAAATTAAGGCATTTCGATCATTCTACCTAATGCAACACTCGTATCCACTCTATGCTAAGTGTTGATGTGGGTTAATCAGTTAGTTAATAATGATTTTGTTGTGGAATCGACATGCGCTACAGCGATAGCCCAAGTATTCCTTAGAAGCGGCAGTCAGTATTCGAACGTGTTGAATCGACAACAAATAACGTCATGGCTTCGATTAATGTTTTGTTCATTATGCAGTTTGGTCAAGCTGACCGATGTCGTTCGAACACAGGAGCCTACAATACCCCATGAAATTCGATGAATCAATCAACACGTCTTACTCTGTGTTAGATGTATATATATAGTTGCGACACCAACCGCTAAAATACTTAGTCCTAGGTATTTTCACTAGCATCACTATTTAAGGGCGTGTAAAGTGGTAAGTAACAAAGGCATCGTCGCTGCAACTGGTGGTAGCGAGTCCTCGGAGCTAAGTTGACGGGTAACTACTCAAGTCGAGGACGGACGAAATGCTCGACTGAATTATAAAGCTATGGTCTACGGTGGAACATTGTATAGATGGCGTGAAGGATGCCGTATCGCTGCGGAAGCTAACGTTTCTTGACTACTTGAGATTTAAATAATGTATCCGGGCTAACGACATAAATGCTTATTCGGGCTTGCTCATGCATATTTTTTCTTGGTCGAAGTCAGTACTAGTAAAATTCGCTGCAAGCAATAAAGCGACGTGGAATGAGTTCAAGACACGTCTATTTTAGCGATTTCCGCAACATGACCTACCTCACGCCGAATGATATTATGAGCGAGTTCAGGGGATTATGAACGCCTGTACGTGTTTGCCCAACGTAAACGGTTCCTGCTGCAGAGCACCTGGTCGCTGCTTCGAATTTTGAGACGTTCCTAGAAAACGTTACGGAATCGTGTTGGTGTGACGACTTCAAAGGCCATCTTATTGTAGTGTCCTCGCTTGACTTCGCGACTTTTGTAAAACTTGGATGTACCGATGTGTACTTAAACCCGAAACGTCGGCGTACGCGCTAGATACAACTTCCGCTATGTGCTGTGATGTGTGCAGTACGAGTTCTAAGTTAGGCATCGCGGTGCTGCCAAGTGGCAGATTCTATGCACTATGATACGGGAGGAAAAATGCGATTCGGATGCGAAGCTCCTGTTTGTGCTCACGATCGAGTTGAAGGCTTCGAGGTGGCTGATATCCGGAGGGTGAAACTGACAAATTTTTCATCTGAGCGAAAGATGAAAAGTAGAGGTTCCGGGATATATAGTCGACAAAAACACCAACGTGCTTTTGTTTCGAATCACAGCTTTAGTGCGATTCCGGGCTAATCAAAGCTGTGTTCTGCCCTGTCATTCTGAAAAGGCCTGTGGACATGTAGGCATTAAAAATACTATACAGCGTATACTTAAGGGCTTTCATACTGGCCTTGGACTACACAGATACATTGCGTTGGAGGAATTGAGCAAAAATGTTGGAAATAGTCGGACAACATTCCTGCAACTCTAGATGGTTGGGTATTATGTGCTATGTATGCCTAAGGAGTTGGTATCGTTAAAGGAAGGTTAGTAAAAAAAAAAACGTTATGGTTTGGACACGTACGTAGCGCACCGGACAGGGGTTTACGACATGTATTAATAGTGCATTTAGTTCTTGTATGCTGAACTTGACACCATGCCCGGATTAAATCCTCGTGCTGTTTAATGCTTCAAAAATTAACATACATTTTAACCCTGGCCTTTGAATCACTTCCGACTCCCGATATTCTTCGAATACGATGTACACAAAAACTGAGTCCTGTATTCAAACTACTTATAACTTTCGGTGTTTCTCGAATACACTACATACAAAAAAATACCAGCCGATACTTCTTCAGGATGATTTGCACGACTACCAGAAATGTCATATAGACCTTTAGCTCTAAGTAAATAGAAAACTTAGACGAAACAAGATTTTATCTATTTTAGCCGTTTTACTGAAAGCAAGTGCTTTCCCAAAATAGAAAGTGTTTTGACAACCAGCTCGTCGATTGATAGTCTTCGAAGATCATTAAGGAAAATAAATAGCGTATAGTCGATCGCATTTTATAAACAACTCGTGCTTGATTTTCTGTACTCCATTGATTGCAATCGTAACACAGCATCTGTAAGTATAAAGACTTCATTTATTCACATAGGTTGTGTACTATATGTTTGAATCTGAGCATTAGCGTTCGTAATTAATTGTAGATTTTTTGTACGACGAAATGTGCGATTACGCAAAGCTTCTCAAGTACTAGTACCTCGTACTCCAGTAGTGTTTGTTTCCCGCACTAGTCTGCATATTTTTGGCTACTTGTTAAACAAAGTAAACGTAACTTTAGTCAGCTAATAAGCATATCCATAGTATGACTACCATTACCTTTCAAAGACCCTGTGGCTAATATCATCCCAATGACATCTGAAACTTTGTCCCAAATGAACCGCCAAAGATCTTCTGCAAATAACCTCGGACCTGATCGACGCTGTTCCGCCGATTTGTTTAATCCACGGACCCCGACAACCCTAGGCGTTTAGTTATTATCGTCAAAAGGCGCGTGTGGTTACGACGACAATCTCAACAAATGAATTAAGGAAAACGGTGGTGAACTGTGATAATTGTAAAAACACGTTTGTCGATGTTCTGTATTACCGAACTGGAATTCGTTACTAGGTTCTTTCGGAAGGGTATTTTACGACATTATCTTTGTATATAATTTCTTCGCCCACATCGCTCAACAGTCGTGTGACGCTCAGGACAATGGCTGATGTTCAAAAGCACTCGGTACACACGCTTGTGTTCCGTTCGTTGAAACGTAGTCATGACATGTTCATATGTGAGGAGGGCGCCTTGCCCCCTATTGATGAGAAAGCGCACAAATTGCGTGTGGGAACTAAAGGCAGAGACGAGTACGGGCCAGTGATGCATCTCGTCAGTGAGGGTTCCCGTCAAAGATCGGTTAGCTCTACGACCAATAGCGGTGCTCACAACAAATCAGACGCTGGAAGCAGCGATAACTCCTCTGGGCCTTTGGTTCTCGCCGGACAAGGCAATATTGGGAACCAGCAACAACTGACTGCTCAGATGTTGAAAAAACCTTCGATTCCGAAGCCTACATGGCACCCTCCATGGAAGCTGTATCGTGTTATCTCCGGGCACACTGGCTGGGTGCGCTGCGTAGCATTCGATCCAACTAACGAATGGTTCTGCACCGGTTCCAACGACCGTATCATCAAGATCTGGGACCTGGCCAGTGGGAAACTTAAGCTATCCTTAACAGGACACATTTCGGGCGTACGCGGACTTGCTGTCAGTCAACACCACCCATACTTGTTTAGTTGTGGCGAAGACAAACAGGTACATACTCTGTTTCGAGACATTAACAAAAAACAACGAAGCGTACCAAAAATGGATAAGAGACAGGCGTAGCTTGTGAATTAATTTGTGAAAGTAAAGTGAAAAAATGCAATACTGGGGTAATGTAAAAATTTATGTAAAGTGTCCCATACTCGATTTTTTTCCGAAATGTTTAACGTGAAGAATATTTCTATTCACACTAATGCAAAATTTTGAATATCAGGATACATTAATTGCGGGATCGAATGGGTTATCATTGATTGGCACTGTTAATGGTTCCTTCATATTCAGGAATTTTCATTTGTTTCAAGTGCAAAGTAAATTTTTTAAGTGATCGATAGATACTTTGTTGTTCGCCTTTATTTTATGTGACAATTTGTACTAAAATATTGGTAAAGTATTATTTTCGTTATTGCTAAAAAGCCCTTAATGCTATGTTAAACGTAATGTGATCATTTCGTTTTTATTCCTCAGCTATGTAAGCTACATATACTTCTGAAAATCAATATCGATACCTCTCTGTAAATATTGTTTGAAAGAAGTTTATAGAAGTACCACTTCCCATATACGGCTATTTTAGGAAATTTCGAGCTTCATCCAGTTTCGTGACCAACCAGCTCGCGCAGTACTTACGGAAAATGCATATTCTTAGATCATCCAGTTTCGTGGTCAACCAGCTCGCGCGGTACTTACGGAAAATGCATATTCTTAGATTTTTTATTTATGGGTGGCGAGTATTAACAGAGCTAGCGTCCATCCAAGATCATACGTATTACCTGTATTTAATTTATTTTTCATTTGTGTATCTATATTTGTTTTTTTTTTGCATAGGTGAAATGTTGGGATCTTGAGCAAAACAAAGTTATAAGGCACTACCATGGCCATCTCTCAGGCGTGTATACGATTGGCTTACATCCGACTATTGACAATGTGATCATCACTGGTGGACGGGATTCGACTGCTCGTGTATGGGACATGCGGACAAAGGCCAATATTCATGTCCTATCCGGACACACAAATACGGTGGCCAGTGTCCTTGTTCAGGCCACTGAACCGCAAGTTGTGTCAGGGAGTCACGACTCAACAATACGGCTTTGGGACATCGTTGCAGGTAAAACCCGCGTAACGCTAACACACCATAAAAAATCCGTTCGTGCGCTTGTACTTCATCCGAAGTTGAACATGTTCGCTTCTGGAGCGCCAGACAACATCAAGCAATGGATGTGTCCGGATGGGAAATTCATTCAGAATCTAAGTGGGCATAATACGATTGTCAATTGCCTAGCAATGAACGAGGACGGTGTTCTTGTGTCAGGAGGTGATAACGGCTCGCTTCAATTTTGGGACTGGAAAACGGGTTACAACTTCCAGAAACTAACAACTCCAGTACAGCCAGGTTCGATCGATAGTGAAGCTGGAATTTTTGCTATGAGCTTTGACCTGTCAGGAACACGGCTAGTAACCTGCGAGGCGGATAAGACAATCAAGATCTTTAAGGAAGATGAGACCGCCACCGAGGAAACGCATCCGATCAACTGGCGACCTGAGATTATCCGACGAAAAAAATTCTAAAACCAAAGTCAATGTCTTCCGGCTTATGCCGCCCAAAGTATAAAAATACACTGTATATCGTGATTGACCCACAGCACTTTTGAATACAGCTCAATTAGGCCAGGATCAGCTGGCATATATGTAACAAATGTATATTATGAAACTAAGGTAAATATAAACTATACGATATATAGTTAATTGTAAACATATCAAGATGTTGTTTTAATTTATATAAATAATTTATCGCTAGAAAATCTAGTTCAGGAATTCCCTGCGACACTTTTTATTACAAAGTAAATAGAAAACATCCGTCAAATAATAGTAGTGTGATTTGGTAAGCCATCACCCATCTCCTGGAAAACTATCGGTGTCTTCACTGAAATCAACAATAAACAAGAAAACTTTTTGTTATATACACCAAAGATGATATGATGTTCCACGACCGAAGGTAACAAGATCTGTCAGGTTGCTAGCTCAATATATTTTGTTGAAACTATCTGTTTATCCGATGCAAAAGTTCGTATTGCGCATTTGACAGTAATGCGTAGAACGCTATGTGAATAATCTCGAAATATCCTATAAATAGTTGTTGTTAATGGCATTGTTCCAATGAATATGGACACGTTTTAGTACTTTTCTTTTTATATAAATGATCTCTTGCGTATATTCGCTCTTCATATTTGAATCAGATCGAGCAAACATTATTGTAAGGTGAATCTGAGGTTTTTATGGCGTAACGTCATAAAAACGCTAAAAATACGTTCCGGTATGCAGTGAAGATTGCCACGATTTAGGTATGTCTGAAAAGTCAATAATTTCTTGGTCAGAGCCAGAGTGATTTGGCCATTAACGCTAAGCAAAGAAGTTAGAAACACGCAATGCGCTCACCAAATTATCTTTCACTTGCTTCACCTGCAAATAGTGCTCATGTGTGGGATCTTGCCTATCGCGAAGATACCTGTCGACGTAAACGAGTCCATGAGAGCCACTTGATGAGTAGTTGTCGAGAAACGGTTTCTGTAAGAGCTTCTCCTGAAAGTCTATGAGGAAATATACCCATGGAGTCAGGATCGAACCGTCTGAGATCTCGACTGGTTCTTGCTGTCGAACATAGTAACTAAGAGAACATAACACAAACGGATAAGTGACCGTTTAAACGGCAAGTACAGGGTGAACCTGAAAGAAACCCTCGGCATACTTTATTTTCGGGTGTTTACAGATAATGAATTGTATAAGTAAATTAAATTGAAATTATATCAACACTACGTAGCTTGCGTATAGGGTAAACCATGAATAACTTCATTCTACTAAGACGTAATGTCGTAATAACAGGTATTAACAACAGTATTATTTTTATTTATCGTAGATATTGTAACCTTTGTACATTTATTTTTCATTTGGTAAAAATAAATGTATAAATGTTAAGCGATCATTTAAGAGCAAACATCTTTGCAGAATGCAGTCATATGTGATACATAATTTTTAAGGCGAAGAATAGTTTTTAAGCCATAAAGAAGTTCCCGGACATTGTTTGTAAATATATGCTATATATTCCCAGCGATCTTACAAAGTGACCTTCAAGATCTTAAATTGAGCACACTCGTGGACCTTTAATATCGGCGTGCCCTTATATTTAAAATATAAGCGCGACAAAAATGTGTCTACAAAATCTGAAATAGACTCGAATTGTGCGACCTCTATATTTGCTTTTGTTGCTCTCGTATGATTTTATTTCCATCATAGTCAATTAGAATTACTGACATACGCCATAACGTATGTAACGTTTTTTTACTCACATGTAGTATTTGCCCTTCGTTGGCTAAATTTATTATAGGCCTTCGCAATTCATATGAAATATCGCAAATAGAAATTCAATTTTTATTTATACGAAATTAATATATAAATTGAAAATTTGTTTTTTCTTTTTTTTTTTTTGGTATTTGACGTTGTAGCCCATTTTTGTTTGTTCAACTGTATTTTTAAGTCTTTTAATGTGGTTGGTTTTTGGAGTAGACTTTGTTTGCAAGGTATCCTAACATTTAAATGTCTATTGGCATCAGGCCTGCGCAACGGCCAAGGTATTTTATGGGATCTTTCCGCTCAACCCGTATGAAGATATATTCTTACATCACGATGATAGTGTGTAGCTGCTTGGAAATAAAATTCTTCATCTTCACCAAAGTCCTCCCAAATACGGTAAAACGAGTGTGATAAAACGGATTCTTAGAGTAAATTCAAGTAATTGGAACCGGTGTATAGATTTTTTTGGGACACCCTGTATATGAGGCGGTCGATTGATCGGCTTCTGGTCATAAAAGAGTAGGAGATTGCCGCCTTAAGTCCTACAAACTACGCATGCTACATACTCAGCAGAGTGAATAAGGAAAGTATGTACATATATTTATAATCTTGATTTTAATGAACAAATACTTGAATTTTACTTTGGGGATTTCCAGTTTATGCGGCAACCCTGCAATCGGGAATAAAGACTATGACTCTGTGCACACTGAGTCCCATCGAAATCAAAGGTTTAGAGAAACCAGACGCAGCCATTAAGCTATCCACTTACTTTGGGTGATTTTCGAGGTCGTCAAGTGCCGTGAGCATATCATCGTTAACACTGTAGACTTCACCATGTATCCGATGACCAGTGCCGGGCTTGTATAGGAGATAGGGAATATTGAATGAAGAGGCGATTACTAATGGAAATTGATGAACTGTGCGACCGTTGCTAACGAATTTAGCAACTTTATTGTTCTTGGTTGTAATGACGTGATGACTGGGTTCGCCTTTTTTCAGTGTTCCATACACAAACACCCAGTGCGTCATTGCTGCTCGTCGAAGCCCACTTAGGATCATGCGCGTTTCATATACTACAATAAGGATTAGTTATCCGCCTTTATAAAGATGATCTAAAACAATACAGTTGTTTGTTGTTCGAATTGTGGAATCGAGCTAGAGCAGAATTCTTTGAAAAGGATGATCACGAACGACGGTATCTCGTGACACACACAAATCCAAACTGTAGCCGATAATCATGGGCAACGATGTTTCCGTTCGCTGTTGGGAACCGGCGGCCATATGCGAGAATGCAGTGGGCGAGAGTTATAAACAGAGGGTTATCAAAGAGAGACGTGTCGCGTTCGGCAAACCGAGAGGAAATGCGCTGTCCGTAGTCAATGTGAGTGAACAAAGATAATGTTGACAATACAAATGTCAATCGATCAATTTAATTTATTCACATATGTCAGGCAGCATCTAAGCACTTATGATACGTACATTTATAACAATTTTCAATCTGTATATAGATGGGTATAACGGCAATGGTGCCTTGTAAGCACGAATGTAATTAGTTCGTTGCACATGGTAAGAGCATTTTTCAACAAGTGTCGATCCAGAACTTGGAGCAGAGGGAAACGTGGATTTAGTAGAACTGCGGTTGAAAATGCCGGCTGAAGCCACGTAGTATGGAATCCGCTCAATCATAGAGACCGAATAAAGGTTTTCAAAAATAAACAGCCGCATAGACCTCCAAACAGAATAAAACTGCGCACATGGGCACACGTTCACGTAATGACTTATTTGTCGAAACCGTCACTTTTAATGGAATTGTTGTTAGCATATGAAATCTCTATATTTTAAGCTCCCTTAGAACTAAACAACTTTGCTTAAAAATAGTCATGGCCATTTCGTGATAGAATTCCATGTCTGATGTTACCGTGTCGGACCATACTGTCTTATTTAAGGTATATAATATTTTCGTTCTTAGGAGAGGTTTACAAATTAGTTACAAAAAGTTTTATTTGTTCATTTCAGGCGAATTCTCTGAATAGCTCGGTTTAGTGACTAGTAGAAGACACTGGCATCAACGGTACTATTTAAATATATGTGCTAAATAAATTGAGTTGAACTACCGGTTCGTGTACCCACTGTATGGTTACTTCATCAAGTTCTTAATTTAAAAATAAGTTGCATGTAAAACTTGCATTAGCTGGAAGGCAATCACAGCACCAACCCGCTTAGGCAAGTTCTCAACGAGGTCCTCCAGCATCTTTGCTATATCATGTCTACCCCGGAAGCCTAGTTAAACGTTATGAAATAAAGTGTATTGTGTTCTACTATCACGATATCGAAGAAGTTACCTATTTACTTGAATGTCGCTTCAAATTTTACTCCACTTGCTTAAAATCTGTAACTTTTGACAGAACCAAGATTTTACCTTTAAATAAAAAACACAAAATTTATAGGATATTTTTACATAAAACATGCAGGACATGCTAACTAAAGATTTATAATTAAATCTAAGAGAAACCAAATCAACAATCTTAGGCAACATGGGCTATGCCGTGTGTACAAATTAGTTTTGTTATGATTTATTTTTCGCTTAAACTAGACGATACAATGTCTTATAAAAGATGTTCTATTTGAATAATCTATGCGCAGTGACAATACCTAATGAGCAACGACCATAAACGTGTCATATAAACAAACGGTCATTAAAACTCCAGCGTTCTTATGGCCTTAATTGCGTTTTCAATCGTGTACAGTGGCACACTTTGCCGATTAACCACAACAACCCCGTCTATTGTTTGACATACGATATACGAGCCATCGTTTGCTTTTACCATAACATAGCTCGATAGATGGCGCCGACGCAGGGACCGCCACAACGCGTTATCATAGTTCTGCCGATCAGCCACGTAGAATCCTCGGGCTTCATCTAATACGATAAAGTCTTTCAGAACGAAGGGACTGACATTGACAAGCACATTTTTTATGATGGTGAGGTTTTCATCCGCCCAGTCGATCAGGAACGGATCCGGTGCTGGGTTTCCGTCATTTACACAGAACCGGTTTACCTCGAGAAAAGCGGCAAGAACGTACAATCCTCTGGAGACGACCAAAAGGAAATTCGACGCTGGATTTGTACCAATATTACCCTGCGATCTATCGTCACCCCCAGCATTTGATCCAGTGATGCTGACATCGACGTCTGCTTTTGGCAGATGTATAGGTCGCCACACAATAGTCCGTGCAATCTCTCCTGTGCTAAAGATGCATTCTTGTCGTAAAAGCAGGAACATTAGCTCGAGATGGGACCGCTGCAAGTGTGAACAGACAGTGCTGTCGTTCATAAAAACGACGCTACCAAGCAAATGGTGCGTGCGAACATACGCGCCATCTTCCAGTTCGCATGCTTCAAAACGATAGAGCACGGTATCGAGCTTAACTTTAGCCGAATCCGGCATAAGCGTCAGCTGTGGCAAAGATAAGGCTCGACTGTCTGCAGGCTCCGAGCGTAAGCTATGAAAGTACCGGCTGAAAAATGCGTCCACATGTGGTCGACGCCGTTCAATTGCATCGTCCAACTCTTCCAACGAGCCGAACTCGGCAGCGACCGTGATACGGAGCTGGTCAACAACCGGACGTATTAGTGACAACGGAACGATGTCCGCGCTAACGGAGACGCACAGCAGACCACCGGACGCCAGCTGGACGTAACTGATCGAGTGTAGCTGTTGGTCATACGTAATTGACGTTGCGGACGCCCCTGAATTAAACGAATTATTCAGGGCGTCGTGCAAGGTAGGAAATGCGCCGGAAATCGATGTGGCGGGAGACTCTGGAAATTTGTAAGCTTCTCGGGCGCCAGGTCTGAAAAAGACAATGTAATAAATAATAAACGGCATACCAAACGTAAAGGCTAGTTGAAATACGGCACGTCGGTAAATAATATTATGAAAATCGTATATAAATAGAGATAAACTTCAATCTGGCCATAGTTGCCGATTACGCAGCAAAGTTCGCTCATGAGATAAGCATGAAGGACGCAGTATAGTACAAGGACGGTATTGGAGTTCGTGTTCTACACGCTTTTCTTACTGAAAGTACAGCAATTGGTGTGAAAAGTCTGGCGGAGGTTTTGTTGGGGCTTGATCCTTTTCTTCTATCTTAAGCGATCGCCTCAGAACGTGCAGGCGGACGGACTGTGCTCCGGGCGCAAGGCCCGATAGAGTCATTTCGATACCCGCTCGATCTTGGACGGGGATTCCTAGAATTTGCCAACAGGGAAATATAACAACGTCAAACATTATCATTGCGTATAATTAGAAGGCGAATAATCGCTTTTTTTACAGCTATTCTTCACTATGGTATAGCACTCAAATATTTTCTAATAAATAATTATGCTTTGCATGTATTACATAATGCGCAACGATGTCAAGCGTAGAGTGTGTACTGTCATTTACCTTATGTGTTTTTGTTTTAAGGGCTTGAACAGGCGTCTCAAAAAGTTCCATACACCTATACATATATGCGCAATAATTATGTAATTAATTATGAAATTAATGTGTAAATGTTATAGTTTCTATAATATACTGCAGCTAACCCTCAACGCGATGAATGACATCTCCTTCCTTGACAAGCTGGTCTTCGAGGTCGACAAGAATAGCTTCGACCGCGCCTCCACGGCCGATGCGAAGTCCAAGTAACCGTTCGGCAAGGCCAGCCTTGCGGCCCAGATTTGCTCCACGTCGCTGCTCGAGCTAGTTTCATCAATTTAGTAATTAGAAGAAAACCCGACGGATTTGTTACTGTAATGCAATGCCTATTATTATAAGTCGTTTTATATAAATAATATATATAAATGAATTTCATACGGATACATCTGATTTCGTACTTATCCAATAACACTTAAGCATGAATAAGCTAATTAGCAGCGGAATATAAAGCAGAATATTGGAACATACGGCTTATGTGGAAAATGTGTAATCGTACCGATAAGGTGACTTTGATTTCAGCCCAGCTGGGCTCTGGAGGTGTTTCGATGTAAAACAGCCTACCGGATGGGTCGACGCGACCTTCCCAAGCTTCCGTTGAGGACGAACTCCCTGTTGCTCGCTCTAAGCCTGATGCCCATTGTGACTCAGGATATCGTTGGGTCATGCTTAAGTTTCAAAGGCTGTTATCCACGATAACTCACAGCAGTCGGTCATGACATCTTGTGCATTTCAGACTGAAGCATCGCGCAACTGCATGACCGTTTCAGAGTTTGCGACCCGGAATATCATATGATAAATAACGTTCGCTTATATACGTATAAATAATGTTTTCTACGTATCGTTTGCTATGTAAATTGCCGCCACATTTATCGATACCAGTGGGCTTTGAACACGTCTCCTCAAAACCTTTTCACTAAATATAAAAAGTTTGTTTCATAAAACCACCTGCTCCTCATACCGTTATCATCCGACCACACAACAAGCGGGTGTAGTTATGAAAATCGTCAATTTGTTCCCCATACACGAAACCTGCACAATTCTTTATCGATATGTGCACGTCATATGCATGTACACAAAAGTTTTTCAAAAATTTCTCCGTTAGCTGCAGTTGTTTCGTGCCTTTTCGCCAAGCCTGTGCATACACCCTATTATCCTCCTTTCCTAAGCAAATTCAACTAACTTCTGCCAGTCATGTGACCTTGTCGATTCCGAGGCTGTGCGTGGTCAAAAGCGGCTTTCAGTTTTGAAAATCGAACTGTCCGATTTCGGTGGTGACGGAAACGCTGACGGAACTACCGGAAGTCGCTGGGGTCGAAACATACGCCCGATATCCTCCTCTCACGCTCCAAACCATAACAATTCAGTCTGGACTCACAGCTGCTCACTCACTCGGCTGCTATGGGATGGTACGTGTGCCATAAGGTCAGCAGACGAAACAGCTGATTTTTAAAATAACCGCGGTAAAGGGAGTCATTTTTTTCTTTCTTGAAGAAAATTGTGGCAAAAACACTTTTTCCGATGTGATAAACTAGGAAGACGTAAAAATAGAAGTGAAGTAAATATTACGATCACCTAAGTTATTGCGACGTCCGTTTGCTTTGTTCTATTAAATCCATACACGTCTAATGGACTCAGCGTGTGAGTAGACTTTGTGTTTTGAGCTTGTGCGGATAACTGAAATGTTTCTATGGGATGTGAGATAAAAATGTGTTGTCCGTCTCATGACACTTGTTGTCTAGCCAAAATAATCGGCAGATTCGGTCCACAGTGATTTTATACTAACATCTGATTGAGGTACCAGTGTGCTGATCAATATGGCGTGGCTTTCGCAGAGTGTGAATAAATACTGAATATCATCTGCAGTATTAATGTTATAGCACGATTTTCGGATGCACCAGAGCAGCAGATGGATTGGAATCAACTCCGTAGCATTCTAATTAACCTAATCAGTAAAGACATGAAGATTCTCTAAAAAATAGCAGTCATGGGTGACGACAGCTACCAATGTGTAGGTTACGACTTCACGTATTCATAATATCATTTAGATATAAAATCATCAGAGCAAGTTTTGATATAGAACTTAATAAACTTAAAAACACTTGAATCAAAACGCAATATAAATCCTTTTGCGCGGACACGGTATGTTATCAGGCTCTTAAAAATTAAAAAATAAGTTGGTAATACATATAATCTAAGTAATACCTCTGAACTGGCGTAGTAAAAGAAGTTCGTTGTTCACTGCTAGGCAAATCCAAACTTTTTTTAAGTTACAATACCGAACACTTTTTTTTAATAAATGCTGTTTTGCACGGTAAATGAATTTCTTAACAGAGAGTTCTAATGATTTTCAAAGTAGTTAACCTAGCATAGTATAGTTAGGCGCTAGCTTCTCATTCCGGTGTAGTTTAGTTGATCCAAGAAAACTACACCGCAAGGACACATTAAAGGTTAAATACCCTGCCCGACATCTTTGCCTTGTATAAAAAGAAAATGGCATTCAAAAATCAAGTTAGCCGCACGAATTGTGTACTTGCGTACGACGCTTTAGATTAAAATGCATAAATCGCAAAACGATATACTAAGCATCCGTTTGAAACGTCCAGGAGGATGGGGTCGTTACTTCTAGCCCCGACAACGACACGTAAATACTCTATACAATTTGTGTGAATATATGAATTTCTTATATTGAAATATAGAGTGTATAGCACCATGTGCCGGCTTCAATCAATGGAAACGAATTAGCGACATTTTTTTTTCAATAAATTTTGAGGCGCATATTTCAGCCGAGTGGATTGTCTCGTGAAGACAAAGGACATGGAGAGTGCAATTCAGATTAGCTTATTACCCATCCTAATAAGAATATTTTTTGGTTTTTCGCAACCGCTAAAGGATTTTATGGAATTGGCCTTCAAATCGGCGGAGGAAGCTTTAGCAAACCAGGAAGTGCCTGTCGGTTGTGTGTTCGTTCTCGACGGTCGTGAAGTTGTTGCCAATGGACGAAATCGCGTCAACGAGACCAAAAACGCATGCCTTCATGCTGAATTCGTTTGTTTGGATCAGGTCGTAGCCACGCATGGCCGCAAAGCTCTTACAAGGTAAAATATGTAATACTATCATCTTATGCATATGTTAGAATACAGCAAGTTCTTCCAAACTTCACCAATGTTGCAAAATAGCGAGATTTGATTGACTTAAGTCACCCCTTAGTTAGTTATTTTCGTTATATGAATAGAATAGGTTGTATAGGTAGACAGGATTATTTACAAAAATTGTTATTACGGTTGTTTCTTGCTATTGCATTATACTACCGCGTTGAAAAATGACACGCTGTTTGTCTACATTTTAAATATGTGCCCTAAGGAAATTCGTGTTCATATTTAAGAAGGACAACGAGCAGGACAGAAGGACGGTAACGATTAATAAGTTTTCCGCCTCATAGACACACTACACTAATAATTATTCGTTCGTTGTTATTAATAAGCGAATAGCATAATAGCCTTTAAATCCAAGCAGGAACATAACACAAATTATCCATCTTTGCTATATTAGTACCAGTACATGGGAGCCAATTAGAACAATAGGTGGAACATTGCATTGTCAAATTATCAGGTATTTAGTATTTATATCGTCCCATTTCCATTTCAATTCCAGAATCGATGTCTATGTAACAGTGGAGCCTTGTATAATGTGCGCGTCGATGCTGGAGCAAATCGGTGTACGAAAAATCATTTACGGAGCTCACAACGAACGCTTCGGCGGCCTTGGTAGTGTACTAAACGTTTTAAATCCGTATATAGGCAACGACCAAAGGCATGGAGCAAGCCAGGACCAAGGTTCGACCATTAAAGTCGTGTCTGGTGTGCAAAAAGAACGCGCCGTTAACCTCTTAAAGCAGTTCTACCAGGGCGAAAACCCAAATGCGCCCCAACCAAAACCTAAGAGGAAGAATAAAGAGAGCTGACATAAATGATTGACCTATATCAATACTTATTAGTGTTGTCATTCTATTGCATACAAAGCGACGCATCCTCATAGGCGTTAAAAGTTCTTGTTTCAATGGGTCCTTTTTTGATAGCGAGTCACCTAACGTTTAACCGAAGAAATTGAACAAACGCGATTCTTATAAGTTGACTGATTTCGCCTGTTAGTACCACCTCTTTACGCTGATTCAGCTTCCAGTTTTGACATAATTGTATACACTATAATAACGTATAAAATTATATATTGCCGATTACGGTTGCCGCCAATTATCTATGATTGCCTCGTGCTGGGTTTGTTGTACGAAGCTTTATCGATAAAAAGAAGTGCAAGTAATTAGTTGACATTTGTGTAATTAAAGAAATTGGCCCAGTGATCATCGGCATTCAGTTACGTCCAAATGATGCTAGCACGTAGCACAAATCAGAAGAGATAGTAGTGAGTGATTCACACCCACCGTTTTCATTTGCTTTAATTCTGATAACTTCCGGTCATTCTGATAAATTCTTTGCATGTTTTCAATACTACTTTCAGAGCTCCTCTCTGATTTTATTCATTTTTGGCCAGCAGTCCAGCTCATTCATGCGTTTGCCCTTGACTTTGGTACCTTCGATCATTCGGCCTGTCTTTGGATTGACGCACCAGCATTCCGCATCGAGGTTGTAACATTGTTTGCGGTCGAATAGTCTTGAATAGTATTTGTCGCACTGAAAATAATCATCAAGCAAGTTTCCTATTCAGAGTCAATTATGCACCACACGTTCTAAGCGCATAAACTTGAAAATCACAAGGACACGAAAGATTGATTCTCTTGAACTTCTCTACCATTCCTATTTCTATAGGATGCATCAGTTAACTAATATTAATAAACATAAGCGCACTTCAACTTGTCTGACTACTGAGACCATTTTCAACGTTTTTGTCGTCTCACACTTGAACTGATGGAATATCCGTTAAATGTAATACTCTTCAAGGTACGATATAAGGTAAACGTTTTTAATGCGCATATCCTTATTACCTACCAAAAGTTCAGCTTAATCTGTAAACAATATTAAAGAGGTTCACTTGCGACAAATTATTTGTACGAAAGATTTTTTTTACCAATGTAACTACGAATCACCGTAAACATCATAGGTGTATTAGTAGACGCGTAGTCTAGTATCCGGCGTCACAGCCCGTTCGGACAACTGGGAACGGTTAAATTATTTAAACTCTAGTATTTGAATAGCTATTCGTGATTTGACCCCATAATTGACATAAGAATCTACTAAACATCGATTTTCTGACCTATTTTGGGGATAGCCATTTCGCGCTTTCAACTTTGTAGCGTCCTTGAATAAATTTCCATTTTCGTTGAGTTTTCTATGAGTCGCTTACCTTGGGCAAAAACATCCCGAGTTTTCTTCCTATAAGTGGTTTAACATGGTCTGCTAACCGGCGACAAGTGCACCATTTACCTTTGTTCTTAGAACGGCACTCCTCTAACTCAGCGGGATCACCCTTTAAGGCACATACGTAACCTGTCCAATATTCAGACGTGATAGCAAAACAGAGAAAAATTGCCAACAAACGAATTTGGGGCATTTTTGGACTACTGACTTAGCTCACATTTATGGACTTATTGACGGGCATACGTGCGAACCCGAATGGCATTGCAATCGAGTAACAAATCGCTTGGCTATCAATTTTGTCGGTTCAAGGTCTTCCGTCGATATCTAAAGCCAATTGTGATTCTCAATATATTTTGACAGTTTGAAATTTCGTGGAAAAATGATTATATCGTCAAATATCGAATTCTATCGTATAAAAGAGTAGAGGGAAGGTAATACGCATACCGCGAAGTCTATCCAATCCTTTTGGCGCCTTAAATGCACCGAAGCCTTTGCTTGACATGGATGATGGATGAAGGTTCGGCCTAAATAATGGGACCGTAGTCGACTGTGGCACGGACTAACACTGACCGTTTTCAGCAACCATTACCGGATGGGCGTCCTACATCAAATTGTTCGTAGCTTTCTTCGAGAAAACGACAGTATTGTTGATAAGGATGTGCCCGTATCTTTAACGACTGGCTCTTCTCAGATCTGTTACAGGAATCTAATGCTTAGCATAAAGGTACGATGCATTTGTCTGTGCGAGTTGTCTTATTTGATTATATCTGTGAAAAACAACAACAAAAGGATAATTTTTTTACAAATATACATTTATTGTCGTAATTTTACATAATGATTAAATAGTCTTTATTTACAATGTTATGTCTCTTATGTGTTGCCCAGTCGCTGAACACCATACCGTACATCGGCTAAATAATAAATGTTCTATTTGAAAAAAGTACGCTTTCAGCAAATGGTGGCCCCACAACGCATTTTCACATGCACATAATAAGCGCTAGCTAGTCCATATTGTCGCATTTTTCTTTATAGGCCTCTTGGAATCGCTCCTCAAACAGGGACAACTCTGACATAAGATCGTTGATTGCGCTTTTCAGCGCCTCAACGGGCGTGGAGTCGGGCGTCGTCTGCACGCGCAGCAGGATCTTGTGCTCAAGCGGATGGGGGTTTTTGTAGCCAGCGAACGTCACAAGGGGATCCTGTTACATAATAAAGGTTACGTAATAAAGAAAAAAAAGCACATTGGACAGTAGAAAGGGAAGCTCTAGAGAAAAAAAGAATTTTAACATCTCCACCATTAACAATATTAGGTCATCAATTTAGTAGAGATTGAAGGAATAATTTGTCGAAGGTTTAACTCATGGCGCAGAAAAATATAATTGAGGTGCGTTTCCTTTTAATCATAAAAAAATTTATGATGCTTACATATTATCAAGTTATTTTATCGCGTAGAAGAAAACCAAAATTAACATATATTATTTAGTAGAATTGATCTTAAACCTATTTCTAAGTGACTTACTAGTTCAGGCATACTTTTTAAACGAAAACATTTAGCTCACCTTAAGTAGCTGCGCGCGGATCATGTTCCCAAGTGTATGGTCCTCCTTGTTTATCGTAAATATAGACGCATTCGGCACCTGTATATCTTCAGTTAGATACGCACTCATACACATATGAATATACACATGATATGAGATACATTATAATTTTCTTTTAAATCTAAAATGTACGTAACAGGCTTAGTAAGACGCATAAAGTTATGTATGTTCTTCATTTGAATTTTCGTCGATTTGAATTCAAATCAATCCTATTCTGGATTAGTTACGAACTGTATAGCAGCTTAGCAACCTTAACATAACCTAGACAATGCAATGGGCGCGACCCTAACTTCCTCGTAATGGGCCGTCGCGGTACAGAAGTACATCTGGCTTTAATGTTAATACCATATATTGTAAGTGTTGCCGTTACTCTTTCGGGGTCTTTAATAAAATGCAAATCATATATGTCCAAAACGCAAATTATAGATATGAAAGTCCTACGCAGGTGGGCCACAGCAGCGATTTCTTATCGTCAGCTACTACCACTCCATGCTCTGTCATACCGTTGTACTGAATTACAATGCAAATCCCGACTACTTGATTTTCCTATCTTGGTTCTGAAATTCCTAGTGATATATCAAAAGTTGACTGTTATTACGGTCAGAAATCAATCATGTGTTCATACCTTTGTATCCTTCTCAATGGTGATTTTCTTCTCGCCGTCGAACAACAGAAAGCACTCAAATGTTGGCGGTGCATTCATTTTCGTACTGGGCTCTGCCTGAGCTGCGTACGACTATGACAGGAAACAATGACAATATTAAATAATGCTTCGAATCCAATCCGTTCTCAGGAGACCGGTACGCACAACCTGCTTGCACGGGATTTTGCGGCGTTCGCTTACCTCTGGTTTTGTTTATTTGTGTGCGAAAACAATACTCCATTCCTGGTATTTTTTGACAGAAGAGTTGCTATATACAAAGGAGCGCACATTTTCAAATATCTGCAGAATTCGAGAATAAATTTTCAGAAGCAACCTTGTCCTAGATAAGCCTTTAGTCAAGCTGCCCGCTGTGAAGAGTTAGAGTAGATTAATTCGTATTAATAAATGCATTTTCAATCGACGGAACTTTTATTGTTGAAGTTACCCGTCGGAACTACCTCGGAGCAAATCCTAGACATGTGCGTATCGTTAGCTAGTGTTGATTTCGCACAAATATTATCTGTGGCGTCGCTTCAGGGCGCTACAGGCGTTACTTGTTGTGGTTGACTAAACCGTTTTTCGCACCACACAACACACAAGGCAAGTGGCAGGCTCAGCTGCTATCGTGCAGTAGCTGCGTCGGCCTCTATCTTTTGGGCAGCTGTCACTGTCCCGTCCAATATCTCAACATATGAAACTAAAAGAAAAAAAGTTCTGCACCGGGGCTCACTGGAAGTGCTACTTAAACAATGTCGACTACGTCCTGCGCCAGCAACGACGATCCACCAACCAACGATCTGGTTCCGATCTACCAATGTTAGAATTGTATTGTAGACGTTCTTTGTTCTGTAAGATCTGCCTCTACAGAAGTATGGTGCACGAAACCTTTTTGACATGTCGTTGACAATTTTGAAATATTTCCGTGTTGAATAAGAACAGCCTGATTATTATAGCCGTGTAACCGCTTCAAAGGTGCTTCCATAATCGAATAGATTCACATCGTCTACGTTTTGTTATTATTATTATTCTTCCGTTGATCATAACAAAAGTGAACGAAGTTTAAAGCCATAGTTGTTTTTGTATTTTACAAAGCTCCACAGTGGTCTTTTTTGTTCTGTTTGGCTACGCCGTGTTCGACTCGACGTATAGCTAAAATACGTAATCTCAGCCGTGTCAGAATGCGTACCCGCGGTGCACAGAAGTCTGGCCAGTCAGCTCAGCCGCTGGAACTCCCTATGGAAGAGACCATGGCAGATGTTGATGAGGAGAAGGTTTACGCAGACCTAAGCGCCGTTTCGAACTACGAAGTGCTCGAAGAGAATGGCGATCAGGTGGTTATCACGAATGGGGCACATCTGCCTGAAGTACACTACCAAGAAGACGAAGAAGAGATGCTAGAGGAGGACGAAATCTATGACACGCAAGAAGAGGCTGAGCTTGACGACGAGCCGGAATTATCCTTCGAAGCATCGGATTTGCCGAAGATCATCATCCGTCAAAAGGAAGCTGATGCGAAGTCGATGTCTATTCGTTCGAAAACGCGCTCACCCCCGCTTAAGCGAGTCACGCGCGGAAAAAAAGGCAAACTTCCAATAGAGGCTGTCGACGTACCGTCTGATGATGACGAAGACGAGGCATGCTCTTCTGAAGACGAATGGCAACCCCCGCAAGCAGACGAGTCTGACGCCAAGTGGGCTTTTGAGCAGGTGCGTTCAATGGTCGACAAAGCGATGACGAACGCCGCCGAGAAGTTACGAGGTGAAATGGAAGAAGACCCGAAGCGGAAGTTCGGTACGCGTGTGCTAGCGAAGACGCGCGGTGTCAAACAAGTGGTAACTGTAGTGCGAGACAAAGTCATCGATAACCCTTCGGTCGGTCCCAAGGATCTACGGACGGATCGTGTGATCCCAGATTTCCTTGAGTTTCATCGGTTTCGAACGAAAGGCTACGGAGTGTTAGCCAAGCTGCCTATCGACGTCGGGGTACGCTTTGGGCCCTATGCCGGTGTCATTCGGAAAATGAAGAGCGTCACAAGCGAAAGCGGTTACGCATGGCAGCTTCGTGGCTTCAAAGAAGGCGAAACAGTCGTGGATGGCTTCGACGTTAAGCACGCTAATTGGCTTCGATACGTGAACTGTTCGAACACCGCCGAGGAAGCCAACCTCCGCGTATTTCAACATGAGAAACGAATCTACTACAAAACGTGCAAACCCATTGTACCTGGCGACGAACTGCTTGTATGGTACGGCAAAGAGTACCGCGAGGTGATCGATTCACAGATCGAGAACAAGAAACGAAAACGCGAAGAAACGTTTGGCGCCGGCGTCGGCCAGAAGACCTGGAAGTGTCCACACTGTATGTGTCGCATGCTTGTCAAGGCCACCTTCGATCGACATGTGAAGAAGTGCGGCAAGAATCCGAATCTGCCGAAGACGCTGAAATGTCCGAAAGCCGGTTGTGGCTTCTTCACGGTGCACAAGGATGCCTACGATAAGCACGTCAACAACCCAAAACATTCAAACGTTGCCGTTCATCGATGCCGCTGGAAGTGCGGCTATCGCACCTTTAACGAGCTACGTTACCGACTTCACCTCGAAAGGCGACACAAGAATATGGAATTTCCTGACGCATACGACGTCGAGTGTAAAGTATGCGGCCAGCGCTTCCCCTCCAAGAACGCCATGGACATTCACTCACAATGGCATCGAAAGAATCTGTTTTTCTGTAGCGTATGTGGCAAGGGTTACACGACCATCGGCATTCTTAAGGAACACGCTCAGATGCATGAGGGAAAAAATTACAAATGTGAGTACGAGGGCTGCGGCTACGCCACGTATTGTAAGCGAACATTGAGTCGACACACGCGCTGCGTCCATCTGAAGATAAGGACCGCGTTTTGTGATCTCTGCTCAAAGTCATTCTTCTGTAAGAAAGATCTCCGCCAGCATCAAAACAAACTGCATAATGTCTTTAAGATCGAAAAGAGCTTCAAGTGTCGGCCGCACAAGGTCTCCTACGCCACTGCTGAAGAGCTCAAAGCGCACGTTGCCGAGATGTTCCCGTCGTTCAAGCCAAAACACAAGTACCAATGTGAGCACTGCTGCTATTCGACGGCGTACCCATCAACATTCAAAACTCACCAGGCGTGTCATAGCGACGAGCGTAACTTTGCCTGCGACCAATGCGACAAGACGTTCAAGCTACAGGTATCTCTCAAAGAGCACCAAGCATCGCATGAAAGCGGCGATCCAGAGCGTTTTATGTGCGGCTTTTGCAATAAAGCATGCAAATCGAATACTGAACTACGGTCGCATCGACGCCGCTGCAAAATGCAGAAGAAAGGCCAAACGGGCAGCAGCGGTAACGGAAGCGCGGCAAAATCGCCAGCAGGGCATAGGCGCGGAAACGAGGATTCACAGGATGAGCCGGATGAAGACGATGAAGAAGAATACGAAGAAGACTATGACGAAGACGGAGATGATGAAACAGACAAGGATTACAAAGCATAATCTGACTGTTCTGAGAAAGAGATCCCTTTTAATCCCGTAACATATGATATTATATAGGGATAGATAGGTAGGCGGGGTTGAGGAAAACGCCTGTCGTAAATGCCTGATTGTGTCTGGATAAGCCGAAGATGTCGAGAAAAACGGCCCGATACAGAAAAGTTATTAGCCCTAGGGAAATTGTTATACACTTTTCAACTGTATCGATACGAGCCTTTAGGTCGATTTTTTATACCGCCTTTTAGCCGCTGGTGACTTTTTTATTTCTATATTTGCATATATAATTATATATATGACACTGCAATTATCCAAATGACAAAAAAGAAAGATGTCACCCGTTGCAAGAGGGTTTACCCGGACCATGTTCAGTATATTCGGCAGACTTGTATGTATCGTGTGCGAAAATTTGATTTTAATTGGAGCCCTACACATATAGGTATATTGTAGTTACCATAGTGTATGGGAACTTATGTGAATTTTATTGTTGATTATTACGTTAACAGTGTTGTGTATGATGAACAAGTACATACAATTTGTGGTCATAACTCGGATAAAATTTGTAGGTAATTTATTATTTCAGAGCTATGTAGCTAGTGTTAAATCCATTGTTACTAAATTTTAGTAACAATATCCTATCCTATTCGTGTATTGTAAGAATTTGAGTAGGATTTATGAGATCATTGAGGTTAAGCATGCTAATTCGACACAGGAAGCAAGCTAGTACTCTGTATAGGGAGCAGACCTTGTTGTATCAAGCAAGAATGAACTTTATTGTTATCATTATTATTATTATGATTAAAACACCGCGAAGCTTAACGATATATCATTAATATGGTTCCACTTGTGCGAGAGCTTGAAAGAACGCCAAACAGAGCAAACATGATTGATTTAACTTGATGTAAAGGTGCCATTCACTGTATTGCATCGAATCGAACGTTTTGTTTACTTTCGCTTACGGATCAACATACATATTCTCTTCTAAGGACAATCTGTAATAAAAATATAATTACGAGAACAAAAACCAAATTATCAAACAACAAGCTTATAGCGACTTGGGTAGGTAACAGGAAATAGTATTCAGCCAACTTTATGTAAAGATAACGTTCATGTTGGTTTTATGTCTCGTTTTCCAAGTTTTTTTCTTACAGTTCATAAACAGAAACTGGAACTTAGGTGCTAATTCTGTTAATCATTTAATAACTAAATATACACATGGTTTATACTGATAATTTTTACAACAACAGCAGGTTATACTCCATTGAGATCGATACCTTTGACGTTCGTCAATTAAAAATCAATATTGCTCACCAAAATGTGCTTAACAGTGATTACGTTTGTCTGGAAGTCCTATCAGAATCGTATCGTACACGGAACTATTCTCGAATGATGCTAAACAAAATACATGTTAAGCGACCATTATATGATAAACAAAACTAACAAAGATTTTCATTCCTTTTGGTAGTTGGAAAAGCTTGCATGGTCGTTTCTACTCGAGTGTTAATGCTTCGCTAATTCCGAATATTTGCAAAAGTTGTGACTAACACTTAGTACGGTTATGATTCTTATTAATTGCCAATACACTACATTGTAAGTACTCATACCCGTCGAATCACCTAAAACTAGAACATTTACTACCCGAATCATCATCACCATCATTTGTTTTTATAGTAACAAATAAATTATAAGAACGAAAATAAAGTGAGTTACGGAATTAATCTTCGTGAATTGCAGTATATCATTATATCGTGCTGTGATATGTGTTGCCTTAATACACATATATGTGTGGTCCATATATGGTATTAGGCAAAGTAATTCAAACGATTTAGAATTCCGCTCCGTGCCCATTAATAAAAAAATTATATATACATATATATAAGGTTAACTTGAATAAGTTTAGAGAGAACTTTTCTTTTAAATCTACAAATACTAGAAGATGCCTTAAATTTTACTTTAATTAACATTAAAGACTAAATAGTTTACATATTTAATTATGAATTATTATTATTTTTATTGCGTTTTTGTGAGTTGTTTAAAGTCAAAAGCTTCATTTCAAGATCCATATGGATCTATATTTGTTCTTCTTACATTAGGTATACAACTACCAGGTATAAACGGCCTGTCACCCTAATTTACACGTTTTACTTTCAATATTACTACATCTGTTTCCTCGCTTAATGATTATTCATCTAGAGCCTCGCTTATAGGCAACCTATTCGATTCAATTTATATAAGATCTTGCATATGGTCATGTTTTTAGCGCATTATTACGTATTTTTGCGTCTTTTGATTACTTGCTCCGATATGCTGTTCATTCGCCCGTTAATTCCTAGTAAACACTAAATGCCCTTGATGTTGTCAAATAAGTAGGCAGACGCGCTCCGGAGAAAGAGAGTCGCTAACTATTAACACTGCGTTCTCTCCCTACTAATTTGTATAAGGATATTTTGTCGTAAATTACCCTATGTTTTTAGCTATTCCGCCATTGGAATAATTGCACAACACTGTCTGCGGACTAGATATAAGTAAATCAATTTCGTAAAGTGACAATGCGCTCTTGATTTTATTGCTCGCTTGCATTTTATAGGGGTGTGTGTGAATGCATTTACGCATGTCTGGGTTACCCAGACTGCCTTCCCAGGTAGCCCATCCCGTTGGCGAATAAGTGTTAAACTCGCTTGTGACCAACACGAGAATACCCACTAAAGCGTGATCCGTCACTTTGAGATCCTCTTAGGCAGTACAGAAGTATCAGCTACCTACGCTTTTACGACAATCGTCTGGGTTTCGACTTCGCCTATTATAGTGACGATGATAATGCAGTAACGAATAGGTAATCATTTGATCGTCCATGTTTTCAGTTTCATCATATCTCCTGTTACCGCTTAGGCTGTCGCAAGTCTGGCTTTTTTCATACCGACTTCGTCATATACTCGTTACAGAAATCTACGAAGCATCTGTTCTACCCTTTTCGTTTCTCATAATACTGTACACGCCTACACGTTCTTTACCTTATATAAGCCCTCCTGTCTGTATTGGCCTTGATCAGTTTATGCCTATTTGACGTGATATCTCAGGTCTCCATATGGCCTGTAATACTAAATTTTTAGGTATAGGGTCAAAAAGACAAAAATCTTGCCAGCAGCCTGTGCATTTATAGCTGCTGTTTACTATGGCTTTCTTACCTTCTGTGTCCCGTTCCGATTTTAACCAATTTCCATCGTTACTTAGCCTTCATATCTAAACGATTTTCCTTTACACGTTCTTCTTCTTTTACTTTTCGCCATTCCACATTTTATTTAGCACGTTATTTCATCTCTTGAAGACATTTACCATTTCCTCTGTCTTTAGCGTTGCGTTTGCACAAGAAGGAGCGAGACGCAAATCAAATGCAATGGTAAATTCAAACTCAGTGATTCGTTCTACCTGAGAAAAAAGTACTTTGGATATACTCGGAGTTCCAGTTTGAACTGGGTGGGCTTATCCAGCAATAAATGGTCGCTAGTGAATTCAATTTATCGGTGTTTATATTTTCTACTCGAACCTAGGTAGCGCTATTGCATGCCTCACGCAATGAATGTCAACCCTAAGTAGCTGCAATGTTCCAGTTGACGGTTATTATACTGGCAGGACCATTTGCATAGACTGTATTTAGTGCTTGGCAGGACTACGAAATGAAGGCGTTTGTAGAATTCTTACTAGAAATTAAGAAGGGTAAAAATATAGGAATGAAAGACAGATCTAACCATTAAACTGTTAACTAAAACATCATTAAAAAAATCATTACACAAAGAATTTCTTTTTGTCATGAGAACGACATGATTATCGATACATAAATACGCAAAAATATAAGCGGGTAGGAAGAAAATAGTATTATATTTGATATCTCCTAGAACTTTCAGCCACTTGCTTTATTAATCGGTTAGAAATAAAGGGGATTTGATTGGGGTCAAGCAAGAAGCTTAGTAATATTAGTACCGTCAATCAATGTCATCCTATAGTTGTATACCTTAGATAAAATACCAATTAATTAACTGTTTTACTCCCTTTATAGGAAGTCATCAGTCAAACCAAGCATACACCATCCACCACTGGATCGCCATTTCAACGCAAAACACCCATGTTATGGTTCTATTCAAAAACTGATTTATTTACTCAACATTGATTGGATTCGCTGAGGCTGGACTAATGAGTCGAAACTACTCAATCATATTCAATGGAAATCGAAGTGCTAACCGAAAAACGTATCTAAAAATGAGTTCGTGTCAAAGTTTGTTTTCAACTTCGCTAGCTATTAACGCCTCAGTGTTTTCAACGGGCTCATTGTTTAAAATTGGTATTGTTATACTTATGTTGTTATACTATTGCGATCTCTTGCGATTGTCAAATACATTTTCTACGTTTAATAATCTGCAAGATCTTTCCATTAATGGGCTTCTATGACATTTTGATTGCTGCCCCGGCCGTTCAATTCTCCGTATTTGAACTGCTACCATTTTCAACAATAAGACAAAGCCATTCATCATCTTTAACATCTTCTTTCTTTTATTTTACCTTTTCGTCGCTACTAGCAGCGAATCGTTTCAAGCGCCGAACTGAACGTAGATTTCACCTTGCCGCCGCTGCGCAACCAAAACAAAGATGGCGCCGCCCACTGCAAACAGAACGAGCGGACGATCAGAACGAATCGCAAAAGGGCTCTACTCACTGACTTGAAGGCCCAAACAAATTGATTCCTAGTCGGGTGCTCACTAGCGCCGTGTATGTGGTCGCTGACCCGTTTGTGCCCGAAACTGTGTGTGTGCGTGTGTGTGAGTGTGTGTGTGTGTGTGTGTGTACGTTCCTTTTTTTAGCTTTTGCTATTATTTTATGTGTTTCGCCAGTAACTTCTGTGTAATAGCCGTAGTCTGTTTACGGTTTCAAGTTTTGTTTGTTCTAGTGTTTCCACTGACTGCTCTCATAGCATTTACACTTGTTCTTGTGGAGTAGTGAATGCGTTCGAGACACCCAGCTTCTTCTTCAGTTGAGGTAAATACGGATACAGCTAGAGGTACTATTAAAAGCATGTACGTATTATTTTTATGTGTGCGCTGTTTGTAATTTTCTGGTTGAATGTGTAAGCGTTGAGTTTCACCTGTTCTAGTTCCAATTGTTCAACACATCCCAATCGACGTTATGTCTAGGCAAACTATACTCTTATCGGTACTGAAAAGTTTTAAGCTTCCGATAATTATTCTCTAAAACGAAAGTCGTTGCACCAAACTGGTTCTTTTCTTGGAAAAAAAGAAAACAAGGACAAAATATGTATGTATCGGAAGGGAAAGCCAATGGCATAGAGGTAATAAATACAACTTCACCCCATAAGGCATGGGGGTGCAAACAGACATACGACCCGTTTATAGAGAGCTATCACCCTCTGATTATGAGAACACAGTAACGATAGGAGAGTTATTTGCTGTGTTCGACGTTTATTAGTGATCTGAAAAGACAAAGAGTGTGTGCGAACAAAAGTGATCGTATTGCAACAGCAAGAAGATACCGCTGTTACCATCGCTGCGACGATGAACGAACGCGCAGTTGTTAGCGGCGTTTGCCTGCTTTTGTATTATCTAGAATATCTGGCTCGATAGCTCTATAGGGGCAAAAGAAGACTCAGCCGTTAATGCGGTCCGTGCTGTGTATGGATGTTACTTTACAAACGCAGATCAGGAACGGTCTTCTGGCGAATGACGAAACGTTAGCTGATTTGCCAGTGGTTGATAGATTAGTTAAAGCGGGGGTGGCCGTGCTGCGGCCATAAAAAGTGAATAAGTGGTTTTTGGTCTTTGTCAGACGATGGCAGTCTATAGTGGCGTCAGATAGCCGTCGATACATTTAGGTTTTTAGAACTAATGAAAGCACTATGCGTGTGTGCCTCAGAGAGTGTTTGACCGAACGGTGAGACTTACGTACGCGACAGTAATGACTGTCGTCACACAAAACGGCGGAAATGGACGTCACGTCGTGGTGGTATTGTGGACACCGCCGGGGTGAGTGGTTGGGTAAGGACGTCGTGTAGTCTATACTGGACGAGAAGATGTCCGGCTGAATTGACATTTGAAGAATTTTGATTTTTGATAGAAAATGTTTCAGGGTCGAGTCTTATAATTTATGTAATAAATAAATTTTGTACACGAAAATGTGAGGCTGTTCATGAAATGAAATGATTTTTCGGATGACAATCTCACGTCGCGTACACTGCTTTTTCAGATCAATGGCGCTTTCAGTTTTGGATTTTTCGGCAACTATAAATAAGTAGCTTACTCGGGGTATATATCTGTTGAAGAAAAAAGAATTTAGTCTAACCGTATCCGTCAAAGCAAACAAAATAATCTAGTGTATACCAACTATGCAGTTGAGCTTCGTCCAAGTGGCATTAATTACGTTCGATGTATATCCCGCTGCAAGCGTCACTCTCGTCCAAAACATATTACATTCAAAGGATTGAACAATGTATGCCAAAGTGTTGGTCACGACTCGAAGAATATATTAATATTGTTTATCATCCCAAGCAAAGACTTTAAGATTACCGAATTAGGTCACCTGCAAATCGTTATGTCAGCGAGTTACTGAACTCTCCGCAGTAACCACAGATCACTATAGCCGCTATGACTTCAGCACTGACAAGTATTATTTGTACAATATAAAAACTATACAAGGATTATTTTTATAGTAATACAATAAAAGTATTTGTTGACCTGTGTTCTTTGACGTATTATGTGCTCGATTAAATACGTCTCGTGCGATGCTGCAGTACGGCCTTGTACTGCATTATCGCACAAGTACATGCTAAGGTTGTCGAACTCAATTCCGACAAACAAAGCAGCCATATATTTTTGTTGCTGTTGATAAAATTACTTGGTTCCTTGTCGGTTTTTATACACGTACGAGGTAAATAGATAGTTGTTTATACATATACGTATATATATAGTTCAAGGCATGAGAAACAGGTGCCAGGGCTCACTAAAGGCTATCTTGCGTATGCAGAATTAAATAGAGCTTCTGTGAGTACCCTTTTACAAGGCAGCGCGTCTGTACACGGCGAAAATTTCACTAAGTGTGGTAATCAATAGCAATGTATGGGCGAGTGAGCGCTTCCAGACTAAAATGAAGAGAAAGATTATAGTGAATCATGATTGTATCAAAAAGGTGTCGACAATCTGGCTTTGTTTAGACTAGTGTGCCCTCAGTAGTCCATACCCGAGATGTTTTCTTCGAAGTAATTTCCGTCGGATTTCGGTGTGCCAGTGTGAAACCCGTTTTCCAAAGTGGAGAGCTACAGAAGAAAATTTCAAATGTTTCGTTGTTTTCTCTTTGATTTCGTCGGTTCGCTAAAATATTTCTCTTTTGTATTCTTTACTGTTTATTAGGCTTTAGAAAGCAGAATAATTGAGGAGGCTAGATCTGGTGAGTACAGGATCTCGACCCATAATTTCAAAAGCGATTTACAAGATTGGTACGTGCAAATACCCAGAAAGCTCAGTTCAAGCCGCTAACAAAATGCAAAACACAAAGTTTCAGTACTCTGAAGCTTGGCTTGTGAATAGCAAGCGGGCTGGCAGCTGTGGTGCCACGTGTTTAGCCATGGGTTAGCTTTGAACAGGCATAAGCCGAGCGTTTTGTCGAAACCTTTTTGACTAGTACGAATGTGGTAGTCGAAAGCTTCGCTTTTCGGCTCTTCTCTATTTCGTACTAAAGATATACCATATTACCTTAATCTGGCTTATCTACTTGTGCTGTTTACGCTATATTAGGTGCAACAGAGAGTATCAAAAAATGATGCCACTAAATGCAAGGTGCTAAAAATATAGTGCTACGCTCTCTTCAATGGATATGCTCCAAGATGAAACAAGAGTTTAGTGGTATCAACTGGCCTCGTTAACTTCCGCACGCGTGGCCAGTCAAGATTAGCTTGCTTTCCCAGGGCGTCGTTTAATTGAAGACCGTGCCATAGATAGTTCGCCCAAAACGTTTAGGTTATTTTCTTTGAATTTCCGTTTTAGAGCTTTATTGCTGGTTCGTTGTTAGGCTGGCTTTTGAATCACACACGCATTCGTCATATTTTATATATCGCTTGAATGGCCTCTGAACTTAATCTGTTTCTTGCGTAGTGCATTAACTTGTTGCATTTCTTTAGTGGTATTTGGACCTTTATCTGTTGGGAAGACGTCGGTAAGACAGAATCAGACAACCAGCTCATATACCACTAAATGCAACATGCATAGATCGACCCTCGCTGACGTTGAAATGCTTGACTCTAGGTAAGCCTTGTGTTGTAGTTACAGGGTAAAGGAAACAAATTAAGTTATCGTGATTATGAATCGGAAATCTATAGGTTATTTCAATATTTATAGGACTCAACTGCCCAACTGGTCACTCATATATAATTTTTATGTGAGAAACTCTATTTTAGTGGCGATTCAAAGGGCTCATTTGATGTAGGACCGTTCACTTAATGTTCTCGTGACATACGCATTGTATTAGCCTGAGCAAAAGCTGTACATTTTACCCAGATTTCAATGGCAGCATAAATGATTGCATTTTATCATATCGTATGCAGTCGTACGGTCTATGTTCGGGAAAATTTTTTGCTGTTCCACTTATGTTCGATACAAAACAACTGCTTGCACAATATATATAAACAGTACTTTCCGTTACACCATAAACTTTATAAGTCCTAGGTAACCTTTTATAACCTATAACACCGAAAAACATTTCGTTTTGCTCTTAGTCGCCTTATAGATGTACGAAACAATATTTGTGTTCCAAGGACCATAGGTTGCAAGATAGCACTAACTAGGTAGCCATGTATACATTTAAAAAGCCCTTAGGCTGAGATGAAAGAAAGAAGACAAAACTTCTGGCATTTCTAATCCTCAGTTCACATTCAATTTCAGCGTTGCTGTGTAAGTGATAATGGAGCCGCAACGGGTGCAAGCCATATATAATTTTACTGGAGAGCACACAGATGAGGTATGAGTAGCTATCTTGCTATTTAGCGCCCAGTGAAACCGATGCGTTAAGCATTCATATATTTTTTGATGGGTCTTACTAATTGCAAGCTTATGGTAGACTACGGTGTATTACTAGGACTATTACACTATACACTAGACAGTTTAATAGTATTTGACGCTCTTCGCTCGTATATTTCAATATTTGGTCTGTCTTAAGTGAGACAAATACAACTTTATCAGATGATTTGTATTCTTCTATAGTACAGGTGGTCGTAGCTAAGTCTTACTTGTGGGAGAGACGAACGTTCTATATATTTAAAAAGGATCAACAAAACATATAATTACCTTTCTGATAATGCAGCTGATGCCTTTAGCGCATATTGCTGGTTCAATGTACCTCGTTTGCTTGTCACGGCCTACCTTTTCTGGCTTGGAAACTATTTGTACTCTTAATTCAGTGTAATTGATCACGATCCTTCTTCAACTGATATCTCGAAAAAAAATTCAGACCCAAAGATCTACAAGGAGTTCATTCTTATATCTATAAGCTACAGTCGAATGGAAACCACTTACAAAATTACTAGAAGGAAAGAAAGATCATTTAATATGAATAACTCGAATAGCTTGTCCTTATGGCCCAGTCACAGTAAAATTCATGCCATCCGTAAGATCCAACGTATTATTGTAGAATAGTCGAAAGCAGTGCATTTGAAGTTGTGTAAAATAGCCAAGGTTCATCGATTCCGTTCTAACGGTAGTCTGCAGTTAGACGAAAATTCGTTGAAAAATACTTTAAGCCAATAAATTAAAGGGCAGAGTATCGTACAAATGATTTGGGATGCTTGAGCTGGTCGCCGATCGTTGCCTGGAATATATTTCGGCAATTTTCTACAGTTGATTATGCATTGCTTGTTCGGAATTGAGAGATTCGAGTAATAAGATAAAACCTTTGTTTCCATGAATTAACATACTTTTGTATTGTATTATCTTTTGTAATATTGTTCAGTTTTTTTGTTGGTTTATTGGTCCTTATTTGTCTATTTCTCCTATAGCTCAATTTTAAGAAAGGGGATATTATCACAATTACTCAGCCCCTGGAGGGCGGCTGGTTTGAGGGCACTCTGCGAGGCGTCACTGGTTGGTTTCCCGCAAACTATGTTATTGATTATTGGGGGAATGCTGGCGTCGAACCAGCTATTGAGGCACAGGCCGCAGAGGCTGCTGAACATCGCGCAACACTCTTAACGAACATTATCAAAACTGAAGCAGCATTTGTCAGAGATCTCGACGCATTCATGAATTGTGAGTACATTTGTGGTATTTAACGGTAGCAACTAACTGAGTGCGTAGCGTAAATTAAAATAGATTCTGTCCATCGCTGAGATTAGAAACACTAAGTAGCATGAGTGGTGTCGAATCATATCTATTCTATTTTGTGACTTCGATATGATGACAAAACAAAGATGTTTTGAAGGCATCCTTTCAGTTGGGGCTTTAAGGTAAGCCTACAAGCCCAAGCCTTTAAGATTTCAAAAAGGGTTCACACGTTTGATCTGCGTGAACTGCTGATATAAAGAAACGAAAACTAACTTCGTGCCTTGCCTGTTTTCTTTTACACAGCAACACTACAATCGGTCTGGCGCTTGTTTGGAGTTGAATATGATCTAATTAATCGCCATCTTGAGCTCATCCTTGAAGCACACCGAACACTCCTGTCAGGTCTTCGAGCCGAAGCGTCCAGACACCCGAATAAAGTCGGCAAGGTGTTCTTAGCCATTTTTCCTCGACTGCAAAGCGTTCATAGAAATTACTGCGCCCTTCATCCCCGAGTTATCAAGCTAATAATGAATTCGAGTGCGATAACAAATGCCAGTCTAAATGGTGCCACGAGTAACAATAACAACAATAATGTACCTAACATGCTCAAATTAAGCGTCGGCTTGTCAGCGCCATTCAAACGAATGGAGAAATATGAAACGGTTCTCGAGGAGCTGACCAGGCTTACAGCCGAGAACCACCCGGATCGCGGGGACTGTCAGAGGAGTTGCAGTCTTTTTCGTGAGCTCGTTCAGGAGATAGTAGCATTGCGACGACGGAAAGACGTCGAGACCGAGATGCTTAATGCCAACATACGTAACTGGGATGGCGCACCGATTTCAAACCTCGGCGAAGTTCGCCTCACGTGCCCAGTCACTGCGCAGTGGCAGAACGGCCGAAAAGACCACTATCTCGTCGTGTTCGATTCAGCTGTCATACTTGTGTCACTCTATAACCCGAATGAGTTCCAGTTGGACTGCAAATTTCCTCTGGAGCAAACAACTGTCACTAAGATGGATAAGCATCTATCGTTGGAATTTGCGTACCAAAATACGAGAGTTCTCGTGACATTTCACTCACCTGAGGATTTGGAGAAACTTCGAAGTCGCGTGGACGTCTACGCGACGGTACAGAAACGCAACTCATCGAAGTCAGTAGACGGAGGTTTGTCCTTGGTACCGACTGTGTCCAGATCAGGAGCCAACGGATCTCGACCAGGGACCCCAGATCAGATGCTGGATGTTAACATTAGTCAACAGATGACTGCATGGCCTTGCCAGCAGTCATCGAGGGTATCACGGCCAACGTCGCCTGCTTGGCCGAGACCGCCATCTCAAAGGTACGATGATCATATTGCGGATTGGTTAGTATTCTGTTTTTAAATGGTAGAATAGCTATCGTCCGCAGTTTTCATAGGACGGTTCAACCCACAGAACGATAAAATATTTATGTGCGAGAAGAATCAGCATTTATAGGAGCACATTAAGTCAATACTAATTTAATATAGGCAGCTTTAAATTTTTTCTTCTGAACCGCAACTTTTAGTGGATTTGAAGCAGTTTATCGATACTGAAAAGTAGGTTAGTTTTTTAGCTCGATTGGAGTTTAAAGGTATGAAAGAACCCAAGAAAGCTGGCAATGAGGCGCTACGTGAATGGTAGGCATTTCTGGCTTGTCAGAACCGCAAATATACTTTTCATTGACTGTAGCTATAGTGTGGTTTCATGAAAGGCTCTAATCACCTGACTCCGTATTGGCATTCACTTAGGTCACATCAACAGCAGAATCAACAATGTGGTTCACCGTTGGACACAGCTTCAGGCCATTCTGAGCTGCCAGCATCAAGGATGAGTCTCATGGTATCAAGAATTCGAGGCGTCTTACCCCATACAAGAATGTAAGTATTAAACGCCTGCAATGTATATATATATATATATATATATATATATGGTTGATCGAGAGGATATATACAGTTTGGGGTACCTAAAAGAGGACTTCTTCTAGTAAGCTAAGTAAGTGACTTAATAAGCTGCTTCTTAGATGGTATCGAAACCAAAAAAATATCTCGACAAGCTTTTTCAACGAAAGGTGCAAAAGTACGCGGAAAGCCTCAAAAAGGAGAACCCATGTGGACAACCCAATGGTTGATTGATACTCTGTTCTCCTAACGGTCGTTAATTTTTATGCAGAAAGGTCTGAGTGTATTAGTAATAGCTTTTCGGCCATTTTGATAAACTCTTGAGCCTTTTAAATTGAAACTCTGTCGAGAATGGTCCGGTTTGCCTTTTGGAAATCTTCTGATGACTTTTCAGAGGCCGCTTGAAAACTGATAATAACGTAGATTGCCGATTACGGGTAGAAAAGAAAGTTTATAACCTCAATGGGGGTTCGATTCGCGTGAACATATTCGGTAATAGCTAACCTTCGCCGAAATTCTAACAACTATGCACTGTTCTTCGCCACGAGGAGTTAGCTGTTTGTTGTAGAAGAAACTGGTTTCCGTTTGGTACAAAAGTTATAAAACGAACTATATTGTACGACAAGCGGCCTGCCAGATTTTATCCAAATTTAATTCCCTGCCCTGTACTTGGCAAAAGCCACCTAGCAGTTTGCGAGTTACCATTTTACAGCTGTTAAACTAGCAAGAGAGTGAAATGTAATAAAAATAAGATTAAAAAGGAAGTAAAGACCCTTAAACTCTCAGGGGACTTTTGAATCGTCAGACGATTTTGCCCTATCCTGCATATATTAAAGACCCTTCCTTGTATACCGTGCACGCCCTTTTTATGATGTCACCACTACAAGGAACCACCGTTTTCATAGTGGTGACATCACGTAACCGGACCGGTTTCCACGGTGCCGACAAAAAATTTTCTGTTTGTTGGAGTTGAATCTTCTTAGTTCCAATAAGTCCGGAAAATATTGCTTTGTAGTGTCAGTTCTAAGCGTACATATTATTGGTAGAGAACGTGACGATGTTCGTGTCGGGTGTTATTGCACCATAAGCAGATGCATGAACTCCAATTATTCAAAACTATCGCTAGGTCCCACCTGAAAATCAAGCCTGGAGCTTCATCAACTGCCCTGCCTATCACACCAGCGGAATAGAACAGTGATTACCGGACCGATCTGTTAGTGGGAGAAGCGCTAACCTGCTGACAGTGTTCAAATGTATTTAAGAAGTTGGTCTTCCATTCGTTGCACGTGAACTAGTGTTAAACTCAATTGCGTTACGTCCCACAAAATGATTTTAACACAAACTAAACTAACGCTATAATACTGTGTAGTATATAGATTCTCGCTATATTTTAAAGACCTATTCGTCGTCTTCAGTACCAGGAACGGCATTAGCGAAAAATTGCTTGTTTGTTGCCATTTCTCAAATGCTTGTCTTCTTCTTCGAGAGATCAAGAGAAGAGGAATACTCATAAATAAAGGACCAGTAAAAGCAATCATTGAGGTATCTTTGTATCCAATTTAATCACTTGTCGATGCTTGTTTTCTGCCTGAATGTAGAACAGATAATCTTGCACTCTCTTTTGAAATAATTTAAATTTGTATCGTGACCATATATGTTTCCCTATACAGCTAGACTTCGAATATTTGTGTCGTACATAATAAAAAAAAAAGTATACATGAATCTGAAAATAACTATTTAAAGTATCATTCAGTCGTGCGCAGAGTGGTTCGTTGAATTCAATGTTCCCGTTTTTATGCGCCCTATCTATCGACCAGTATGAATCAGTCAGGCGCGATCTAAACTAAATAGTAAACAACAATTTCAAATATATCTAGGCTATAATACGAAATAGATTCAATTTAAACTTACCGTGATCTACATCGAGACTCGATCTCCAGAGTCACCTGCTATCGAAACGAACTTGGCTACGGGACTATCTCACTACGTCGTTTTTGATTGCTAAAATTTATAGCCGCAGTTAGCTGTTTTCATCCGTGGCGTAACTATATGTCATTACAAATTTATTCTTTCATTTCACCGTACGGGCCCAGACAGGCTGCATTGCCTGAAATCGCAGTGAAAGTCAATTTGTCAACTTGTTGCAGCATAAAGTCTGCATCAAATCGGATTCCAACGGTACTTATTCTTTTGGACGTGAGTCGATGGACGTAGCACGGGCAAACGTCCGATCGCCGTCACCACTCAGAGTGTGACAACTTGAGACAAATAGAGGGTTTTAGTGGGTCAATGCCGAGTAAACAAAGGTCTAAAGCTCACACTGACAAGGATTTAATTGAGTGCTCAAGCGGTTGAGAGATTAGTTGACTGCAGAAGACTGCAGAGTAAAATAAGGAGGATAAGATACAACATATATAATAATGTGCGACCGCGGTGACTGTACCGGTTGTTGTTTACATTACGTTTCAGTAACCAACTATCCATTGCATCTAAGGCGGAAGACCGTTTTAAGCTCCTACTGACCAACAACAGTTTTATCGAGGAAGTGTTTTTGAGTATTTCTCTGGTTGTCATAAATGTCATTAAATTTGAGGCGTAATGTGATTTCGGATTAATCAGATTCACTTGATTTCTAAATATCATGCGCTTCGATATTGTCGCTTCCGAGAAAGAATTTCAATGGGCGGCGAACGTTTATCATATAGACTTTCTTCGAAGCCGCCCACTTTGGTCGTTGAACGTGAGTGCCAATAGGCCGGTCGCGTTGTCGCTATTCATTGCTCTCTAATTCTTTCCGAAGTCGTTGTTGGCTCTTCATCGATCCTTCAGTAGATACAGTTCGCCAGAATTCCCGCGCCAAAATATGAAAGCACATTTTCCGGTGGTCAGTGAACGTCGGTGTCTAATGGCAAAACGAGTCTCGGAGGCCTTACCGTATGCTCCTTCCCTTTCTCTCTCTCGCTCTCTCTACTTCGAGCACCGGCGACGAAACGGTGCGATCGTCTTTTTGTGGATGCGACCAGCGAGACAAAAGTTGTGTGAGAACCACGTGTTCTGAACCGGCTGTGACACCATGAACCGAGTGCTCTCCTTTTGATTGCAACGCGATAAACAAGCCGACAGCAACAGACCGGGACGAATCTATGAAATGTTGTTAATAGCGAGGGAAGACAAGCAGGGAAGGTGTGGCGTCGTATTTGAGGACGGCGGCAGCAGGTTTAGCGTAAACGAACTTGGAAAGTAAGCGTCAACTGAACACGTCTGAACTGTCCGGAGGATCTATTGAGTATGTGCTTTCGAGCGCTACCACGTCGGCAGTACTTGCGGTTGCCACCGCAGAGCGGACGCCTCTCAGATCAACTTTTTCTCAACAAAGAGGCAGTCCCCTCTCGATGTAAAAGAGTAAGATTGCTATAAGAGAGAGGTTAGCTTTACTCCGCGCACTTGGGCGATAGCACCCGGCAAACATACATAGTTTGGTTGTGTAGTTTGGCAACGGACGCTCAGCGACGATTAATAAGACTACAGGAGATTAGACTCCTAGGAAAGATGTTAGTGCAGCCAGTTAGCTAATTTGCTTCTAGATTACACTACGTTTATATAGAGGATACGCCGCTGAAACGATTTATTTCATCTTCATCACATTTCCATCGCCTCCTTCACGCTCGGACAAGTTCGATCAGGACAAATTTAGCTAAGAGAGGCTGATCAAGTGTTGACCAAGGGCGTTTCTCTACTTAGCAGTTGCCGTTTCTCCCTGCTTCTTTCGTACTCGCTCGCTTTCTATCTAGTCCAACTCCGGCAAATATCAGAACTCGCTGTCAGACGCAGGCAGTGCTCATGAGCAAGAGAAAAGCATGGCAGCAGCGAAGCTGTCAGACCACCTAGATTTCTTAGGATCATCGTTATGAAATGGGGATAACATAACTCGTAGTGAGTCGTTGCAGATCATTAGGACGATGACGAAGCGAGAAAATTTCTAGGACAAAAGGTTTCACTGAGTATTCGTTAACATTGCTATGGCACAGGTTCGCTTAGTCAACGGATTGTTGTATTGAGCGTAAATTTTATAGGCGACACATACTGACGACTGTGCGCCGCAGAAGCGGTGAGCTCATTATTGTCAACTGACAGCTTCGGGAAATAATTAGACGTAATTTACCTCTTATAGGGTATGACATCTGACAATAAAAACAGATACTGATGTAAGCGCTAACTTCGGACATGTTACAGAAAAGTGCCGCTGCAGAAGGAGGCTGTTCCTGGCTTGAAGAGAGGATCATCTGCCCGAAAAAACAAAAAAGAACTTCCTACGCCCATTCTTCGTAAGTAGAATCTACGAAAACTGTGATAAGAGATCGATTGATATGGTCCAAGGAAGACGTTTTTCTTGCAGACTTATATATAGTAGCTATACGTTTTCGAAGTAACCTGTTCTATCTTAAGTAAACTGCAGCATCCCTCATCGGTCGCAGTGTCATTCCTTGCCTTTGAATATCTGTGACTCCCCTCAGACTTCCTCATCCCCGAAACTGCTATTAATCTGATTTAGTAACAAATTCAGAAGAAACTGGGTTACGCACGACGCGTACCCAAACGCGAACAGCAGCCCATATCTTTGAGGAATATTTTCAGTAATCTGACAAATGGTAATAAATAATTCATTCAAAGTCATTCATGTAAGTGTCGCACTTCCGTATTGTTTTGCTGCAGGTAGCAATCTAGTAATCAGTTAGTATAATGCATTTTCGAAACGCTACGTACGTCCTATTTCATCTACTTTATTGACAAGCGAATGTATTCTGTCGGTATGTCCATTGACGTTCAGCTCCGGAGCCACCGTTCAACACCGTCGACTACGAACGAGACCTGCAGATCCTCAAAGTGGTTGAATCAGTTGCGAATCTCTCAAAGAAGCCAACCCCTTCCATCCCTGTTGGGTCTTTAGCGGCTGCCGGCGCGACATCGGCCGGGGGATTGAGTTCGTTACCGTCGGTTCGAATTTCTACCGTGACTGCTCACAGCGGGTCCCCAATGGACGGGGATGGAGTTCACGGGGCGGTAGGACCTGGGAGGCCACTCAGCATTTCGCCAGTATCCCCGGGGGGAACCGATGGACACGCGGCAAGCATTAGAAACGTTCAGAATGACATCGCATTTCTCAAAGAGGTAGGGCAGGTACTTGTAATTAAAACTTTTTTATAATCTAAAAGCATTGCGTTAGTGCATGGCCAACTGAAGTGCTTTACTGGGCCATTGGATAACGGTTGTCGTTACCACTACTCTTTGACATGCTTCATGTATTTGTAAGCATATGCGACCTTATTTGTTTCTACAAGTATGCATTGTTAGACAAAACCACTAGGAGACAGATGTCTGTAAGCACACAAGCAGGCGTCGCGTAATAGTGTCACTCGCGTCGACTTCTGCGTGTCTGCACAAGTTACAATGCATTGACCCTTGACGATTAGAAATAATCGATATGACGGCTTATAGAAAAAATGGGTCGAAAAATATCAGCGCCTATGTGCAGACGTGTCGATAAATCACTGAAATTTATAAGCAATTGATTGACTCCTAGTCGTATCTAGATTCGAGTGGCCAATATATTTATATTGCGGTTGACCGACGAGCGTGAATGACTGAGCTGTTTTTTTTAATAAGGTTTGACTAATACTGCCTACGAGCTTTCGGGTCCGGCAGAGCAATGTCTATCTAGCGTAAGGATTTATTGAATTGTCTGCTTGATCATTTACGTCTTGTACTATTCTTCTATATTGTGATGTAGCGGCAGCGGTTATTCAAGGATTGTTGACTGAGTGTGTCCTAATTGTGTAGAGTGATGACAAAAGTCTACTGTGGCTAAGAGTGATTTAGGATTCTATAAGATATCACGACGTTCTTTGATGAAAATAATGGTCACTAGCACACTCCCCGAAATGGGAAAACTGTTTACGATCTGGCTGTCAGATCTGCAACGGAATATTCATTAACTGTTCAAACTTTAACTGCACGCCCTTAAAATGAGTGCGTATACAGATGCACACATATAGCGCCGTTTCAATTGTTACAGTGTGGTAAAACTGTCACATGAAGAGAACGCATCCATTAATTCGATTACAAGTACCACAACCATAGAAACATTCGTCACGAATTATATCTCACCGTCCTTAGCTTTAATTATAAATATGTCACCCGAATGAAACCATTAAAACCAAGCCAAAATGCCTGTTAGCTCTGTGATCGAAACTATCAGGCGGTTTGCAGACCCTGTGACAACAAGAAGGATCCGAAATATATATTAGAAGTAAGGCAGCCATTTTCCTCGAATCCAGCGTGCTTTCCTATGGGAACGTGGTTGGCTGTCCGAAAAATTAGAACCAAACACCATAGTACTGTACGCATTTTATTTAATTTAGCTCGTTCTCTTTTGCTAGCTACTATAAGCCAAATTTTATAATTTCTTCGTTCACCAGTGCGTGAATTTTAGCCATTATTATTATCGTCAATATTCTATAGTATTTGTTTCCCTTTATAGGCGGTATACAACTTATACAATTCTACACCGCAAATAGCTATGATTGTAAATAATGTTGCCTTTATCTACAATCCTGTTGTATTTTTTGCTTTTCCAGCAAGTGGCCAAATTGCAGGCCGAGCTGCAAGAGGAACGCCGACAGCGAAGAGCTCTTCAGGATCAAGTTAATCTTTTTTCGTCCGTAAAAAGAATGTAAAGCTGATATCTATCTGCTTGATATCGATTTTGTCGACATTTTATCGCACTGCCAAAACAGTGCGACAAAATGAATGTTGCAACGATAAAAAAAAAATGAAAGCCTGCGCTAAATGAACGAATCAAACAATCGAGCTCATTTTTTCAACCAACAAGCTGCATGGCAATACATTTCAAAGTCGCGTCAACAAACGATGATATAGGATGGACGAACCTCCAGTCCCGAGTCCGCTTGGTCCTCGTACCCATCACGTCCTTGTAACTCTCACGCACATTTCTCTCTAATTAGTTCTGTTAGAGCTACGTGTCGTATCTGTGTGTTATCCTACCCATTGTCTTTGTCGTTCATTCTTTGAACACGCATGTATTCGTAATACCGCTGCGCGCTATGTTTTTGATGACGTGTCGATGTTAGGAGCAAATCATTGCCACTATGATCGCTCGTTACATGGGGACAAACGTAACGTTACCTATTAAACTTTAGTTCCCAATTTTATAGGTGTTGGCGTTCATTTTTGTAAGTGCACAGCCGTTTTTTTATTGTTCCTTGCTTTGCTTTAACAACATCGAAAAAGCAGAGCGCCTCGAAAATTACTAGATGCTATCTTCCGCACCAACTTTGTAAATAATGCGTGGCATCCTTGTTAACTTATAGACGTTAGAAATATTAGACTAACTTCTTAAATTATGGATATCTCTCGTACGACCCACCTGGTCACTTACTCAACCGCTATCTCGTTATCAATTTGTACCTTGTGGCTATTGCTTTTTTGTCTCCTACGTACCCCCACCTACATCAATTTTTCGACCTAATTTAACCTACAGAGGTGCATATTTCTGACGAATGCTTGAAATCTGCTGTGTATTATGGAAAATCTGTGCCCGAATATGAAAGATCCGTTAATGCTGACGACATGTATGTACATATTGCAATTCAAGCATCTACGAAAATCTCTCCAGTCAAGCTATTACTAAAAAGGAGTTCTAAACCAACAACTGCGTAGGAAAGAACGAATCTGATCTATAACTTAACGCGAGGGAAGCAGTCCTTAGTAAGCGAGAATATGAGAAGAAAATCATATTAACTTGTTGGGATTCGAAACTAAGATCGAAAAGCGCTGTATGCACCTACATACACGCATTCACACGTTTCGGAAAGTCGGAGAAGTAACACCAGTCACCAACTCTAAGACGATTCGTGGCAATAGGGGTGCAGTAATACAAAATTACTATAAAGAGAAAAGCAGACAAACACTTAATAAACGTTAGCTCCGTTCGGTGCAAAAAAACTAACATGTACAAACGCTACACCGTATCGACATGGCACGTCGCTGTTCGCACGCAAGCTTTTTGTGCCAAACAGATTTACAGTTGACCTGGAGAATAAGTCGGAGCTTATATACATGAACGCTACTATATACACACATATATTTCTCTATGGACATATTATATTTATATCTGCAAAATAGCAAAACGCCTAAATGGGCCCCAGTAGCAAAGTGCGCTTGTTGTTAGGAGTTCTATTGTACAAAGACAATAATTAAAAAATAATACACTGACAGATCGCAACTGACAAATAAATGCCTACATATCTCGACAATGAGTCAACAAGTTATCAGTGTACTGCAGAATGATGAGATTTTCGAAGATATGTAGTTTGCTTCGTAAACTAGGGGAAGTGCTCGTCTTGGCTGTTATTAATATTTTACTAATTTACAGTAATTAGCGGTCGATGCCCTAAGTGGATGTTAACTGTTGTTTTAGCTGGGACCCTAACCCGACGGCTGTACCAGTGATAAGATATCGGAGTCAATTACATCTGCGAAAATATATTAATCTAAAAGGACATTCAATAGAGATCTAGAGTATTATAGTACTTTGCAGTTAGAAAACAAAGCTCGAATCCAATCGGGTCTTCGAGCTCTCAATTCGAATCGCAGAGACGAGAATAACAAGCTAACCTCACCTGTAGAATGACCAAAATAATCGAGCTGGCTATTGAAAACAATGAATAAAGTGTTACCTAAGAATTTAGGCCATAATAGCTGTCATTTCGATATTTATATCACTTAGGTAATAATGGAAAGTAGCGCGTACGTCACGCGTCATTCTCCGATCGCTGCGTGGCGAAGGTCGGAGACAGATCTCTAAATAAACGATACGACATTTAGACGAGTGCTAAAATTATGTGGAATCGACAACGAGGCTCAAAGAAATCCTCTGCCAATTCAGGTATCTTATTTAAAATACAATAATTGTATTCAAATCGAACCTGTACCAATTAGGACCCGAAGTGTTTATTTCTTAGTTAGTTGCGTAATGTGTCGTTTTCGAGACAGGACATCTTATAGCATTATTAGTCTCGGACCAAACAATATGCAGAGCTGAAATTTTTTTAAATAGTTAGCTGGACAATTTGAAGTGCATTGTTAATCATTTGAGTTTTCTGATAAATTATAAAAATGAACGTGGGCCTTCTCTTGCGGCCCAAGTAACGTATTAAAAGCGTTATAACGCGGCTGCGAGTTCTCGTTCTGGCTCGATTTTTGCCCTTCTTTTTCACCAGAATTCATCTAAGATATTGTTTAAAACATTACAGTGGCTTTGTGTTTTATGCAGCAGAATACTTTCATAGGTATCTTCAAAGCGTCCTGGGTTTTTCTGCTTCTCCTGGTGCCCCTTCTCAGCTCGAACCCACCTGTTCGCCTTTAGGTCAAGTATGCCAGTTGGTCCTGTCGGTATTAGGTGGGTGAGCGCTGTAGCAGCGTAGTATGTTTGTCGCGAGGAGCTCGTTAAGGCGCAAACGAGTACAGTAACTCATGAAGGGACGATCGGCTTAACTCAGCGGATGCCCAGCGATATCGAAAGAAACGTTTTTGCATAGCCCAAACATGAGACGAAATGGCGAAAAATACTACAATGAAATAGACCCACCAGCACAAGGCGTTTGGCACCTGCTGCCAAACCGAATGCATACGCCTCTTAAAGCAGTCTTTAAGCAGACCCAGATGAACAGAGCTCGTGAGCGATGGTTACTGAACGCAGAGGTCACTGAGCGATTTTTTAATAGTAGAGAAATAAATGCCCGTTTCAGCCAGTAATTGCCGATTTGTCCAGTTTATGAAATATTTTTAAATTATCGATTTATACAGATTTTTCGTTTGCAATTATATTATCGTTTCCTGTCGACTTGTTACACAATTATAATCGACACCAAGCAGATTTTCGAAAAATATTGTATCTTTGAATTTCTGTTTCGTTTTACGTATTGTACGCTCACGTTATAACGTAAGCTTCTCTGAAGCACTTGCTTTATCTGGGAAACTCCTTAGTCGTTATTTGTTTGTTATTCTTTGAGAAGATTCGAATTTCAAAACCTGTTTCTTTCCCATCTCGATTTGGTGTACTTTCTCCGCATTTCTATTGTCTGCGTCTTTTTTGATTTTCCCAGCGGCATCCATGCCGTTCGTTTTTTTCTTCTAAACGCCACCATCTTCAAGTGACTTTTCCCCCTTGAAAGTGTCTTCTCGACTCCGCTCTGGCAGTACAATAAGTTCGGCCCGGCAGCGCGTCACCCGCTGCGCTTCTCCGCCCTGCGCGGTTTTCGGCAAAGACCGCTTTTTTTTCAGCTGCTGCCGCCGCCGCTGCTGCTGCTGCTGTTCTATCGTCGTCGGAACATCAACGTCGCCATCATCAGGAGCATCGTAGGTTATTTTCTCATCGGCACTTTGTACGCACATCCATTGAAGGAGAGAAAAAGCTGAAAAGAAGTGCCGGAGACGGCTGACTCGCCAGCGCGGCTGCGACAACCCAGACACCAGCGCAGGGAGGCCGCAGGAAAAGCCAGCTGTGCCAAACAGAGATACATGGACACAATGAAAGAGAAAGGGGGAGAGCGCGAGCGATCGGATGAGTGGCTGCTTGATTCAAGCCGCTCCCTCTTCATCAATGAAGAGCTGTAGTTGACGTGCCAGCCGCCCGGGGGAGCCACAGTTCGGCCGTCTCGGCCCGAACTCAGCTCAGAAGTGCGTATGTGCGAAGTTACGATATGGCTATAGTTGCCGTTAGCAATCATATTCCCGCTAACGAGACGAACGCCCTATCGCAGAAGTCGAGATAGCCGTATTTATAAAGAGGACGGTTCGATTTGGGATAATGATGGGTATTGTTGGGTGATATGCTATTCAGGGAGCGATATCTTCACTGGGGATTTTTTTAGCTGCTGATTAGAAGTTCGCTAAAACGTTGCTCATCAAGGATCACGTGGAACGTTTGTTAAATAGCAAGCCGTCAAACAGTTAAATAAAGCCATTTGTTTTAGTGTATTGCGTTAATATTACTCGTATTTTTGCTACATAAATGTTTCGAACTTTACAGCCTGGTGATACCGCCTTTTTAAGGTATTGCATCAGGCATGGGCCCCAGCACGAAACGAAGCGTGGTTTTTTCCCAACTTCGAACCTTGACCATCTGGTGCCATTATGGTTAGTAAGCCAATGGTTAATATATGTGAAGTAGAACATATATGTTGAAGAATAAATATACTTTCTCAAAATGTCGAATCTATTCACACACTGTAATATAATATCATATACTTACATTATGTATCGTTACGTAACAGAATGTCTGTAAAGGAAGTTACCTGACTCTTCAGTTCAATTATGTGATAGTTACTTTAACACTATGCTTCTCCGCCTATCTCAGTTTTTTTTTTCTTCTCTACGTAATTTCGATACAACATTCTAGTGGCCTTAACATATTCTAGAGAGTTTTCAAACGTTTCTACGAAACGAAAACCACTATTGAATTAATAAAAATAGATACAACAATAAAACAATATAACAAACAGAAAGTGTTTTAGGTGTAGTTGGCTGCGGTCAGTCAGTACGCCGTCAGCTCTGGTTGAATCTTAAACCTGCTCTAAAAATTGTAAATCTAGATTTCAGCCATCGAATTTTTTCAGTCTGGAAGCTAATTCTTTATTCTCATCAATGCGACCGTTTGCAGAAAATTTGACGTAACGTGTTACAATCTCGTTAAGGTCACAGTCTAAATTCGAATCACTGCAATTTAACGATATATTATTCAAAGAAAAAATTTCCTTCGTTTATTATAAAAGCCATGACGGATCTTTGTTATCCACAAAATCTGTCGGTCATTTTGCTTTAATATTTAACTATACTTACTTACACGTGACGTTTGCTGGCACCTACCATATATATTATATGGATTGATAAATATTTGACTACTGTAGCAAAGCATGGACTCATTGACGCCTGTGAAATGGTTTTAACGAAAGTAAATGATCGCAGCTCGAAGAAAGAAGGTGCGCATCAAAGCTTCTCCTCTTTGCATTAGGAAATAATTCGGTTTCCTTGCTTTTAGTTAGTAAATCAGCCTATTTGGCCGATAAATGTTTACAGTATCTCAGGATACAGAACAACAGAGTGTTGTGTGTGAACAGTTCTATGTTTATTCCTTTCTTCCATACTTCTAACGAGCCATCATTTCGTTTGATCATCGTCTATACTATAATAGCATTTTATTCTCGACGGTAACCATCGGTCGGTCGACTTTCCGCTTTTAGTTACCCCCTTCGTTGTACAATCGCTTAAGTAAATTGGTCACAAATTTGTGCATCACACTTACAGCGCAGGTAAAGCGCCGACACTACGGCCCAGAATTCGCGCGCTTCGTTTGAATTGCACAGCGGCCCACAATATGCACCGCTTTTCCGTGGGACAGAAGCGGCTGATCACGAGCAGATCGTGTCGATCAGATGCAATCTTCAACATCTCGCACTTTGTGGCTTTGCTTTTATTTTCGGTATATCTAAGAAGAAGAGGCTCCCTGTACAATCCATGCCCAGCCAAGTTAGGCCGACGGACGGCCCACAGGCATCAGCAGGTCGCCACTGGCCAACAACAGTAGTGACCGAATCAAACTTTATCGAACAATGCGTAATAAATGTCAATTTCAATACGGAAAATTCTTGCTGAATCGTCAGCAAAAGGAGAGAATAGCAAACAAAAGATAATAGTCTATTTTGCTTTTGCTTGCTCTGCTTGTTAAGCCCGGGCCGCTGTTAAGAATGGTTAACATGCATTCCGTTCCAACAAGATGGCAACTGAAGGACGTCTTTCTGACCATTACAAAAAAAATTCCGAAAAAGGTAAATCTAAAACTCTAGAAAATTACTTCTGCTCTCACGTGGGCCTGGTTTTCGCCCAGGCGTAGGCGATGCCTGCCTACTTCGTCGCTCATGCCGTTTTGTTTATGTCTCCTTATAATTTTCCCTCTAATGTTACTCGACCATCTATAATCTTCGGTGGCAAAATAGCAAAGAAAAACCACGCAAAGACAACCGAAGAAAAAGCTTGTAGAACTGACAAACTTATCATTACTTTTAAATTAACTGTATTGCTGTGAATTTTTTTTTAACTCGATGAACTGCAGCTCGATTCATCTGACCATGGGTTCTGCGCCACCGTGGGTTTGCTTTTTGGTTCCATCGGCACCTACTGGCATTTCAGCGGTAGCCGTCCCATCGAAACGGAACACGAGTACCTTCGGAACTCGCGTATGGAGCAGCAAAGGCAACAGCGCTCCATCCACTCTGTTTTACCTCATGTTCCCCTTTCAGCGGTAGATAGTAAAAATCACTGCTTATAACAGTCAGTCTGGCAGCGAGGCAGGCAGTCCGATAGATAGACAGACATTCGGCTAAACTTTAGCCAGCGACAGTTCGCTCGCTAGCTAGCCAGCTCCCCGGTCGTCGCAGCGGCCAGCTCCAAGAGACAGCGAGCAGCGCCCAGACTCGGCAGCTCTCGCTGTTGTGCAGAGACGACCACGGCGAACAGAGCCCCTCAGCTCATTGTCGTTTGTCGTCTGCTACTGTTGGTCCTGCCGCCGCTGCTGCCGCTGCTTCTCGTTGGTTGTCGTTTGGCTACTGGCTGAATCGTGCACAACCACATCACCAGTACCGTCCGGGTTGATTGAGAAGACGAATACGGGTAGGGATAGGACGGCGGGACGGCAACGGCGAACGCAGAAAAGGCCACAGACTCAGGGCCGAGACAATATTAAGGATAACAAACGCGAATTCTAGTGGCGTTGGTGTCTGTGTCGTCGAATTCTCCGGTGGAACAAGCGGACGAGTGGGTGCGAACGTGCTAAATATCGAAGAATAAACAACACTGCTGCGAAGTGTTCAGCCTACGACACCGCAGTCTGTTCTCGTGATCGTTTGTTGATTGTCGTCGAACAGTGGCGTTGACTTGCGACTAGGCAGCGAGATAGTGCATGTTCCGTTTAGCTGCTATGAGTGTTTCTGCAGCTGGCTCCTATATTAAAACGCGGGGACGGTCTTACAGCAGCAACGATCTGCGTGCGACTCAGGAAAGAGGTATACAACAGTAAGCCAGTATCGTCAGTGGAACAGCAAAATCCGTTGTAACTGAACAACTGACCACAAGCACTCTGAAAAAAAACAGAAAAATAGTAATAAATATTAACGCTAAAAGTCACACCGTTAAGCTAATGTGTCGATTGCCAGATTTGCGCTTGTAATCTCACTTGACATTATAGCTGAACCTTGTTTGAGCAGCCAGCTCAAAGGGCATGTTTACTTGCCAAGCTGACTCGTAATAAAATTGTGTCAGATCAACGTACAATCGAGCGCCATACGCAAAAGCCACAGCTGCTAACAGCTGCTGCCGGATGTAGCGCGGCCGTTTGTTTATCAACAGTGTACGGAGCTTGTTGGTGTCATCATCGAATTGAAAAAAAATTCTAGTGACGCAGTGACCTACGCAAGTACAGACGCTGAGGTGCAGTTACGGACGTTTGTTAATGATACCATATCATATCTATGGAGTAGTTGCCGGTTTCCGGATACTTGTGGTATTAGGAAGGCCATTACCGCCGCCGCCAGATTGTGGTAGTGCTGCTTCCAGTAGAATCTGTAACCCGGATAGGTTGATGCTACAGTATATCGCTTAGCTAGTTGAGGAAATGCTGGTTTGTTCTTTGGTACAACAAAATCAGTGGTGTCAGCAACAACAGGAACAGTCCACCGAATGGCTAAAGAAGGACGTGCCAGCAATCATCTGCAAGTCAGCTCCAAAGTCATCGTAGTCAGATGATTCGAAGATCAATGAAATACTAGAAACCGACGTCTCCAAGCATCACAGCTGGGAGACTCGCTCAAGAAGCTTGTTGACAGCACTGCGTGTCGTGAATTGCATTGCGGCAATCATCACTTCCCCACGCCGCAAACCGTCAACGCCACGAATCACGGTAAGGCCGTTGACGGCGTTAACGTGGAACGGAATAATTGATCGTCGACGTGTTGTTCGGTAGCGATAAAGCGTTGGCGCACTGCCCAGTGTCCATATCGGGAACGAAGGTTTTGCGCGAGTCTCGGGCCTCAACGCGCTGTTGTGTGCGACGTGTATTAGTATCCTTATCTGTTTAGTGTGTAATTGGTGTTTGAGTCGGTGACCAATGGCTCCTGCTATGGATACCCTTACGACAGAGGAACAGCGCCAGGTCGTTGAGCTTGTGCAGGACTTCTTTCGGTATCAACTACACAAACGGGGCGTCCGGTGGAATCCCCCAGGCGTAGGAGCGACTACGGCTGATCCTCCAGACATCTGTATGGCTCTTCGTGGACTCGGTGACGAGTTTCTAGCGAAATATCGGGAAAATGTCGTACAGATGGTGGAACGGTTTGACCTGCCCAATGGCTATGTGGAACCGGCGTACGCTTCGGTTCTGGATGAAATGTTCGCCGAGGGCATTTCATGGTCGCGAGTTGTCGTTTCGTTCGTTTTTTCCGTCGAATTTGCCTATCATCTTATAGAGAAGCAGCTGGCAGGCGAGCAATGCATCGAACAGACTTCTCAGTGGCTTATGAACTACACCGCTTTGCGAGTTGTACCCTGGGTGCGAACGCATACGGGATGGGTAAGTGAGGCTGAAGCACATTAAATGCTGAAAATGGAAGTTAGCTCACTGGTAATGTTTTACAAATTTAATTGAACATACAATCCTGAATACGATCTAATCAATCATGTCGTTTCATGTTTCGTCGGAGCATTTTCCAAAGCCCAAATCCCAAATACTTTCGAATGCTATACTCTAAAATCGTATAGATATAACTGAACTTCTCTTTGTTTCATATCTATGTGATAAGAATAACAGACGACAAGTGTTTGAAGACATGTCAGCGCAAAATGCAATATTTAAATTGACTGTGTAGACACGCATAATCACGTGGCCTATCTACTAGGCTAATGAGATGGCTACCGTTTTGTATCTATAGGACATATGTATTTTCAAGATGCCAGTACAACGTTTTCAGGACGTAGACGCATGTGTAAGCTGACCCTTTTGGAAAGCAATAAAAGCGCTTCCTCAGACGACAGCATGGGTCGTAAGAGATTGGCAGTTATACACAACAAAAGACGTCATCATCACAATCATCACTGGTGATAAATATTCACATTAACTAAAATAACCGCAGAAATAGTGTTGGCTCAGCTGGACGATCAGGGGTTATATGTAAAGCGTATACAATGGCTTATTGTTCAAATGAACAAAAGTCACTTATAGTTAGACATCGGTTTATTCTAGTAGAAGTGCTGCAATCTCATTAATCCTATGGAATTCTCAATGATTTAGGTGACTATTCAATTGCAAAAGTAATTCAAAGCATAAAGCTAGACTGCCTAAACTCGAACGTTTCGTTTCTTCTATCGAGAACCAACTGAAGTTCTGCTCCAAGCTCTGCTGCATGACACATCATTTGAAGTGACAAGATTTCATATTAGTGTGTTGGCTTCACATGTATAGAATCTGTCATTGTGGCCGGATACAAATTTAATCTACAATGGTCCATACACATTTAAGCCCACTGAAACTATGAACCTAGTAATTTCCAAAAATGGAACAATATCTGTGCTTTCCTTCTTCGTATGTGTGCCATTATTTAAATAAGTGCTATGCTAGAAAAGTTTACACACGCCAATCTCCTTCAAATTCCGACTTTGTCTCCGTGATGATAATGTAGCTTTAACGTGTTGGCATACTAGTCTCATGAACACGTGGTGGTCTACGTTCGACCTAAGTAGTTACACCTCGTTTAGTGTTGAGAACCAGCCATCTGTTTCTGAAATGTAAAACATTTGAATTCAACTCTGACCATGTACTAAAAATTAATTTGTAAAATAAACCAAAATCGTCTCCAATTACTGTGTATACAATCAATACTGCGAAGCGAATCTAGCGAGAGTTTTCCTAGATTTTTACCATAGAGTTTGTTTATAATCAGCAACGAAAAAAAAACAGACTTTGCACAAAACTTCCGAATCATATATTCACATAGAATAGATGTCTACAACCATGAATTAAATACGTTCCACGGAGTTTTATTCAAGCTTAACACTAACTTCTACAAGTATCTTTACTCTCCAGCTTGATTGTTTGCCGCAATAACTTCCCCATGTGCTAAGTGACGCACATTTCACTTATCAGTCCCCTTAGTTCTGAGAAGGCTTTGCAAACTACACCGATTTCTGGACGAGTTACATAGCCGAATCCGAGCTGGCTACGGACCTGACGCTACGGTCAGGGCCTCCGCCGCTGCCGGCATCACAGTCGCAAATGTTTCTTGTCGTCTTCCAACAAAATGTCGTTGCGTTTGTCTCGTACTATCCGAAAGAAAGGCGCAGCTCGAGCTGGGAAGATAAGAGGCCAGGAGAATGGAGAATGACGGTCGACCGGGGCAGAAAATCCAAATGGGATCGCTCCGAAGCAGCGAGGAGCTAGTAGTGAACGACGAGCGAGCACATTCCATTCGATTCCGTTCCCACGCCCCACAGTTTCGCTGCTTCTAACCGTTGCTGGTGGAGCTATCGGTTTGAGAGCAGTGACGTCTTGTCAGCGTACGTCAGCTCCTATTTATTTAAGACACGTGTGGCTTGGTCTTCTACTGGCTGAATTGTTGACATGTCGAAGGCGAAACTGGCTTTTCTGTTAAGACGACTTCGCTTGCTGTTTCTGGAGCTTTTGTCTCTGTTACGATATGGGCTGCCAGAGGCTACTGCTGGTACCAAAGCGAAGACCAATTCGGCGTCAATGAATAACCAAAGAAATAAGACTTAATTTACTAATAAGAACAAATCCAACAAACCCACTGCGGCACCGCTGTTTGAAACTATAAGCGATATGATCGGTAACAAAGATTGCATCGTATTTGTACGGGTTACGAATGTATTAGGGCCGGATTTTTCATCGAGGAATAAATAGTTCGAACGATTGCAGGTGAATCCTGTAAACGACTCACCCGCCCCCTTTGCTACTGACGATCGGCATTGCGTAACACAAACATGTTCAAACAAACCACCCAAAAGTACCTAGATAACAAACGCAACTTATCTCCCGAGCAAAGCTATTATATGAAAAAAAACCTTGTATATCCAAACCATCTTCAAAACTACAAGGAAAAAGGAAAGTAAACTAATCGTTATATCTCCTTCCCTGTATCAGCCGCGAGCAATAGTCTTGTCGCGCAAAACAACTATATCAGTTGAATAGAACGGACTCACAGGCTGAATCAGTTTGGCGCACGCTTACGCATGCGGCTGTCGTCAGTTGTAAATGGTGTGTTGACGTCACAGGTAGCGCACGAGTACACATTATTACCAAGCAACAAACACACAGGCACGTCGTCGTCGTCGAGCTCATCTCTCAACGTCGAAATTGTTTACAACGCCGACCTGCTGTGCACCGTGAATCATGGTATTATGCGGGAAGTCGCTCGAACAAAGCTTAGTTCTAGTTAGATGCTAGCGACCTGTCGGATAGTTGAGACGTACCGATAACAATGATATTTTTGTGTTGCTTGCACTACTATTATGTGTATTATTGTTATTAGGACTACTAAGCTAGCACATTCCGATTTTTTTCGTAGTGTTTGAGTGCGTATGTGATGACAGTTTGCCAAAAAATGATTCAGCGGCAAATTCGCAGTGGAGCAAAGCAGTTCATCTGGGTTTAGAGCGTTTTCAACATTGCAAATGCACTTCGACACTTAAGGCGAGCACATTGCGTGTGAGAATTGACGACGGTTGCGTTCGCCTATCGGAATATTAAACTCGTATTTCGTACGATGGGTGGAATGAGCATAGAATTGATACATTGGTTGAGCGCAGTATTTGAGGATCGATAAACTTTTTTGCCGCTTGGAAAACACGTAGATAGAGTATCAACCTATTTTAAGGCCTATATGATGCAATGAGTAAACTAATTGACGGAATTTACACCGATTGCGTTTAGTTAGCTTAAGCCAAGTCCAAATTTTATTGCGTTAATCCTTGCAGAAATGACGGCTTCACCATTTTAGATGGTCGTTAATGCATAGGTCGTCTCTCAACGATAAAGTCTTGAGCCAGTTTGGGTCACGTAGTAGCGGTTGAGTATGCATATTGTTTGATACGGAATTACCAGTAAGCTTCCGGGAAACATATCCATATCACAATACTATTACGTGTAGACAGCGAAACATTAGTTATGTCTCATTCTAAGCTCGCATACTAGTTTGGTTTTTCTCATTAAAACCAACGGTTTCATCGCGCTCAATCCGAATGGTGAGCGACTAAGGCTAGGCGTATTCTGAGCGTTATAGTTCTACTCCCAGTCAACTCTTTAGCTATAGAAGGAGGAAACGGGCCTAACAACGCGTTAGTGAGGAGGCTCTTTTTTAATATTCCACGATGGCCTATGACACTATAGTATCACAGAAATAATTTTGTTTCCACTCAGTGTATTTCTTAGGCTTCGCCATTATGTTTTTCAGCCCCTTTCTTATGAAGATATTCCTTTAAGAGAAATGCTTGGCCACAAAAAAGATTGTCATCGAAAAGATCCCTATCGTATACTCTAATAATAACTGAACGAAGCCTGCTTTCTGGTTAAACTCTTACAATACGGGCTGCACAGTATGGTAACGGACTAACATTATACAAAGGTATCAGTTTAAAGGCCGGCCTTAAGTTTAGACTGTGTCCCTCCATTTTTGTATCGATATCAATAACTATCGTTTTAGTTGCAAAGGGCAGAATGCCTATATGAATTGGTATTATTCGTTAGCTGTTGTTGTCGGCATGTGTTGTTATATTCTGTTAACCTCTCTTAGAAAGTTCGAGAATTGAGGTCTCACTATGGTTTGCCCGGCCAAGTGCTTTTCCACTTTTCGTTCCCACCCTATAAACGTAGGATCGGAGTCTCTTTATACCTACAGAGTAAGCGTCTAGTCCATAAAAATGGAGCTACATTTTCTTTAGGTCTCCCAAGAGAAGATAATTGAGGGAAGTTACCCTACGGTATTCAGGACAGCTCCAAGAAAGATACGCCGCAATAAAATATCATAGGACTCAAATGCACTGTTGTATATTGCTTTACTGAAGTCTTCATTCTACAGTGCTATAAGCGCTACATTCTAGAAAAAGCCGCAACTGTTATTAAAATATGGCCGTTCTTATTTCTAGTAATCACTAAATGCTTGGATTTAGCGTATGACTAGAAGAATCAATTTTCACCATTGACCTGCCATTCTACTGGTTCACGACTCTATTTCCTAATTCAGCCGTCTAATCCAACTTGATCTTTATTCTATTGTCTTCTCATGCAAAAAGGAACCAATATTAAAAGGAATCTTAAGCTAAGACAGAGGGATTGTCTTTGAAAGGACTCTACCTGTCATGCATTTCCCCAGGGTCGTGAAAGCATCCGGCGATAATCTTACCACTCATACTACCAACGGCTTCGACGCATCTTGAGCGCGTATTGAAAGCCAGGATGACGATTCAAACGGAATCCCACATCGTTGCCTATTTAGTGTCTGTTTAGATCCGTGTGTGCGCGAGCTTTTGTGCGCGAAGAGCCTACTCCACCAAACTTCCTTCTTGGTTCCGGCTTTCTTTGGTTTTTAGAATGCTCTTCAGCGGCTTCTGCCAGAGCTGCTGGCACAGTGCCTTCCGCTGCTGTTACTTCAGCTTTTTGTCCCGAATTGTTTCCTCGAACTAGTGGTATCCGATTCTCTAAGCCATCGTTGGTAGAAGAAGCTTGCGTCTATACTCTCTCCTGCTGTTGCCTCCGCTGCCTCTTCTACGACCAAACACAACGCCGTGGCAAGAGCAGAAAAATCCAGTCAGAAGGGTCTTCTCTTCTGCTTTCGGCCGACCGCGCCAGCATCATCGACTTTCCTTCCTGCGGTAAGCCAGCCATCGATAGCCGCGGATGCGCTATGTTTTTGCCGTAGGTGTGTGTAACAATTACACATCGAAATCATTGGATTGTCGGCGACGTCACTGGCTACGGGGAGTTAGAGGGTGACTTGTCAGGCCACATTCCACGCCGGTCACCATAGCAGCGACGGTGGCAGCAGCAGAACTAAATGCCGTTCACGGACAAGAGTCGTCCGGCGCAAAGAAAAGCTGAAAACAGCTACAAGCTAACCGGCTGAAGAGGAACGGAAAGAAAAAAGAAAAGCCGGAGAAAACGCGAGGGCCCGTCGTAGATACATGCTCCCCTACGACCCTCACATTGATAGGGCCAGTCATTTGCTAGAGCCGAACAGCCGAACCATGCAGGTATTCAGTAATAGAGCCAGACTCACAAATCGGAGCTCACAATAGTAGGCTTTGAGGGCCAATGGTGAAAAGAAACGGACAACGGTAAACAGGAATCGGCGCCGGTTTACCAGCCAACCATTCGAAGATGAGACCTTCTGCAAATTTTTTTTTGGTTGAAAATTCCCTAGCCAGTCTCCCTCACTCGGTCCAGCCGTCATCTTACTGTCATTCTTTTATGTGAAGGAAAAGTTTGGCGTTCTTTAGCTATTTTTAGCTTCTTCTCGGCTTGACGACACGCCGCGGCTGTCGAAGCCATGTGTGCGTTTTTGGTCGCGAGAAAACCTGAGGAGTCGAGGAATTTTTAGTCTGAAGCTGTCGCTGTCGTCGTCCTCTCCGTGGTCGCTGCGGCGGTTATCCTTGTGTGACTACCGCTAGCGGCTGCTGAAGAATATCGCCGGAATAGGGTCGCAAACAACTGCAAGCCGCAAAAACCAGGGGAGGTGGTCTTGAAGTCGAAAACTTAGCAGTAACGAGGGCACGCCAATAATGGCAACTTGGGGCTCGTCACTAGTAATATTCGTTCAACCGAACATTTAGTGAGGGAACTGTTAATTGGCAGGCGTCGCGCGACTTCCGACAAAGTGGAGATTTTTGCGGTGACTGTTATTCGGCAGACGCGTGCAATGTAAGGAAAACAATAGGACATAGAGAAACTAATTAAAATATTTCAAATTTAAGCATTTAATAAGATCTATCATTGTGCGTATATAATAATGTTAATGAAAACTTATTAACATTATTATATATGCAAATTGTTAATTTGCAATAGCTCTCAATCTAGAAGTGTCTAAAGAACCGATGGTCGTAGGTCACGATCGTTGTGGATTGTATTTAGCGTGCTAATTTCATTGTACACCCCACAGATCAATATATATCTATCTATCTATATATATATATATATATATATATATATAATGATGCAGTACTAAGTTTCAGCTGACAGGGTGGCATCGCCCGAACCAATTCCACCGTGAAACCCTAATCCACTTAGGCAGCGTAGTACACAGTAGTCTGTGACTTATATTCTAAGTTTCGTGTCGTCTGCGTCTTCCGTTTGAACCGTTAAGGTTGAGATTCAGCTGGACATCGTGCGAAGCAATAAACCTAGAGAGAGAGAAGGAGGGGGATTGAGATTTGTCGCGATGCGAAAGTGGGTCATTATTGTCAAAATGTATCGCTTAGATTACTTGCTTCAAAATGGCCTGCATAATCATTCGCATACAGAGACTTTTGATCCCTATAGCTTGCTAGCGTCAATCAAGTTGACACCGCAACAAAATGAACCTGGCGACGATGATGATTTACTATGGTTGTTGTATCCAATGTGGCTAATGGTTTGGTTGTATTTACCATTGTATCATTAACAGTAGGACTGGTATCGTTTCGAGGACCTTTTTTGGGATGAAATTTACTAGGAGTAGACCCGTAGCCAACCCATAGATAAGTAAGTTGAAGTTACGACCGCATCAGAGAATGTCATCTTTACACCCCTGTACGTTACGATAGTTTTATTTCAATTAGCTAGTAAAGACTTGGAAATGATATAGCTGCAGACGACCCATTACAAAGCAAACCTGTACCGCGTATGACTTAGACATTTCTGAATCTACTAAATGCATTTGGCTACTCTGCTTAATATAACCATTTACTGACCTATTTTTTTGATAACTGTCACCAAACAATTACGAAGTGAGTCGGTTCCTGGTAGAAGAAACGGAATATCTATGAAAACAATAGAATGGAGAGAAAGACTAAATTTGGCATTGTTTGGTCGTAAAAAAAAATAACTAAATCGGGATCCCGATTAACGAAAAGCCCGCAAATGCCCATACCGGAGAAATGAGCATTTGCAGATATGATTTTACGCTTGACTGCAGCCAAAATGACAGTAATTACGATAACGTTATGCTCGACAATGTGTCGTGGGCGACAATCTTGCCAGTTTGTCTTTGACCTGTACTGAATGAAGCGATTTTCCCCATTTATAGTACGAGGAGCATCTGCAATGCTATTATATGTGATTTATTAACAGCGTCTCTCTTATGCTTATGCAAGTTAACTGGGGCACACAGGGCGTCATGGCTTACTATAGATAAGTGCTCAATAATATAGCTACGATGTTGGCAGTAAATAAGTATATCTCTAGTTGTGACATCTTCTGGTGTCGAAATAGTGTTATATCCTTGCCCTCTACGAATCGCGAAAATTTGATCGAGGAAATTCAAATGTCCTGTATAGAACTATATTAATTTTTTATTGTCTCATATGACTACGCGACTACCTCTCGCCTACTGTCTACGGGTTCCTACTTTTGTTGGTGTAAACAAGGTGAATTCATGATCTTTAGTTAGTTTCAAAAAGCCGAACGACTCGCGACCATGATTGGCAATTAACAAAGTAACACAGGCAGGACTTCGCTAAACTTCTTTTGAAAGCTCTGTTACATCGGGATAAATTTGTGTGTCATAAACCTGGCTTTGATGTTGCATTACCTAAAAAGAAGACAAAGGGTATTTAGGTATGCCCATGGTTACTTGCTTAACTTGGCCTGTGCCAACTTACCGTGTGATGCACATGTAACGCCTTTCCATAAATTGCCTCATTCAAATTGTGTAAATCCGCTAGATTTTAGGCCCGTTAAGTTGTCTAGTAACGTTAAGCCTGGGTGGCCATGTTTCGATTTACTGTTTTGAAAGTTTACCATACGAATGATATAAAAATTCTTCTGTCGAAAAATCGTACACTTCCTTAACTAATAGCGGAGCCTACTTAGCATTATTTTGGGTAGTCTAAAGTGGACCTTTTACCTTTCAATTTTTCACCGACGGGTGACAGTTAAAAACTGCATTGGTAGCGCAGCAGGATTGAAAGGTGTTGCATTATATTTCTTACACATACATTGAGTATACAGAGAAGAGAAACGCATCATATGGCAAACTCTGGCTGGTGCTATTCTCTTATAATGCGATCTGCTGGCTAACCACTGTCGAACCTCTGGTGCCTGCCAGGCAAACAAATCCTTTCACGCAACGGTTTTTCCCAATCCTATCGGACGTGATCAGAGGCTGTCTTAAGCGCATCCGGTAGATTTAATGTGGCGCTCTCGCTGTGGGCTCACTTAGTCGCTTACCGCCTGTACATTAGCACGCGTTTACGAAGCATACGTCTTCGTGCTCGTGAAATGAGCGTTTATCGGCTGTTGTCGGCAACAGTTTCATCCCCGAATAAAAGTGCGTTGAGGCACTGCTCGGAACGCGGCCGGGGAACCGCCTCTTAACAGAGGCGACACATCGACCCATTTTTCACCCATTTGCGGTTGAGGTTGGCTGGTTGAGTTCGGGGCAAAAGGAAATTTAGGCGTGCTGCCTCCGCTATTCTCGTCCGTTGCTGCACTCGTGCCGTATTCATTTATATAGCAGAGACGGACGAGCTTTTAGATGAACTTCGAGTGGTCGACCAACGTTGTCCATATCCAAACCAACCTTTAGATCCATTCAAGTGTCCATTGGTCCGATCGGGTCCAAACTGGTCCTATGCTGAAGGGCGTCACGTTCACTTGAAGGAAAGACAAAGACTGACTTTTTAGGTAAATTAGCGGTTTATACGGCTTTAAAACTCATTATTATGTATTGAATTGCTGTTGGTCGGAGGCCTAGGCATCGTTACTAAAATCAGTTCTCCTTTGTTAAAAATTTTCGTATCTAATTATTACTATTGTCTGTCCGATCCCGAACAATTTATACCTCCAACAGAATTGTCTTTATAACAGTATCTCGATGTTTAAATGCATCGCCGATTCTTGATAATTCAAATTAATTGGGTCACCTGAGTGTGAAAACAAATGTCAAGCTAATTCTTTACGCAATTAGAATTAGCAATTTTTTTTAAAGTGAATATCGTTATCAATTATTAATCGGATCAAATAACTGAGCAAAAAAAATCGATTCTCTTGTTTGGGTAGCCTAAGCAACAGCTAATATTTTAGCATCTAGATCAATGTAATAACAGCAACGACGTACCTTGTATTTAAATGGCAACCGAAAAAAAGCAAATATTGCATTTAATTTCCCTTACTCCGTTCTAGTTAAAAGTCTAAGAATGTGTTTGTGACCGTTTACAAACTATAGATGTTATTACTATTATGATTGGATGTTATTATTAATGTTGTGATTGGATTAATCTAGCTGGTAGGGTTCTGTAGCATCGTTTAATAATGAGGCCTGGTGACAACAACGGCGCAGCAGCAGCGTTGTAGTTGTCGGGCCCCACTTCGTTTTTTAGCGGTTGCTGATGATGAAGAATCTGCTAATCTATCGTACCGATTTCTGGCTGACTTTTTGGTTATGTGGCCATCCATGAGTCCAACACTATCGAATGTGAAGCATAAACTGCGACCACTATTCCCTCTCGTACGTAGCGAACAGTTCTGACCAGCGTAAAATCGTGTCGGGCCGTCTGCTGTCTGCATTTTGTAGCGCATCTTGCATTACGTCCTCAATGCCTAAACGCGGTGCGAAGCAAAAAAAAGAAATGACAAATTATAAGTAGCACAAAAAATCGCTTATGTCAGTACGCGTCAGACACAGTAACAGGCGACGGCATGCAATTGCGAACCCGAGAAAAGCACAAAATTCCTTTGGGATGACGAAAATGATGATAGTGATGAAGATGATCTTGTTTAGGACGAGCAGAAGGCAATCGAGGTAAATAAACAAGTTCTACAACGACAAACACAAAGTAATGATGTTGTCTTTGCGTTATTTCTTAGCCGGAACGGTTATGTGTTCGGATGTAGTGTTCCTATGCTGCTACCGCTGCTGCTGTGGGGGATCTGTACCCCCAGGTCAGTCGATCAAGAATCGAGTCGATGCAGAAGCTGAAGAGATTAGCAAGTAAATAGACTGTCATAAGTCAGCATGGTTCGATCGCAAGAATAATTAATTTTTCTGCAAATCGATTAACTTTTGTATGGCCAATTACTGCAATTAATGCTGTTTATTTCAAGTCGTCGCAATTGTACTAATGATAAGTATCGTTAGCCGGTGTTAATAGCAAGATATGCTGTATTTGCGAGTTCAGTGCTCACAAAATGAACCACTCTTTGGCTGATTGGACATACACTATTCCCTATTAGATTTGATTGTTGTTACCAATCACGAGGCAAAGGGCGTCAATTAACATTGTTGTTGCTACTATTGCTATTAACTTTGTCAATAGTAAAGTTTTCACAGCAGGTACGTGGAGGCTTGCGGGCCTTTAAGCGGTCTATTTGCGTTGCGACCGTAGACAAGGTTTTTGATGTTTGTTGATGCTACTTGGTCGGTAACGACACCATCGATAATGTTGTTATTGACATATGTTACATAAAATGTGTGTGAAAGATATAAAAGATAAGAATATCAACGCTTCTGCGTTCGAATATTATTAATAGTATAAATAGTTCATAAATATAAGTTTTATTTTAAAGTATATCTACAGTTTTGCTTATGGTCCATAGTGTATGTATACATACTAGTGCATTCAGTAAGAGTTATGATAAGAGTCGTGATACCATTGAGACAAGTTACTTGTGTATGTAGTGTCAACGAAGATGATCTCTTTGGATCAGATTTAAACAATGACATAGAGGTGGGCGAGCATCGACGAAATCAGATCGATTAATAACTTACTATTGGTCCTTTTAGATGAGAGTAATACTAATCTCATTCGCGAATAAGCGAATAGTTAATTTTGAAAATAAACAACGAGGATGCCGCTAGATCGCATTTGGAACACGTAATAAGGCTTAATTATAAAATCATTATGGACTGGTTATAGTCAATACAAATATGTGATAATTATTTTCCTAGCTTTGAGATAATGCGTAGCCATTTAATAGATCTGTATTGGATTTAGTGTGTCATCTCTTTAAAATAACAAAAGTTGATGTAGGGAGGTCTCAGGACGTCTCAACTAGCGACTGCTACGTGCATGATCTGCAAAAATTCGAAAGATCATTTGCCTCGTTCTCTTGACGATTTTTTGATCGAATTTATATTTATGCAATATACGTGTATGCATCGATGGAAACAACTCAGTCTTCTCGACAAGCATATCTGGCCACTTTTTAATTAGTTATGGTTACTATAAAATAAGCCATTCGCATATCCACTTTATAGCACATTTGTGGATTCATAACAGAGCTTACTTTTGGAATTCTAAAAACTCTGATTTTTCACTGTGAAGCCTTCTGTGAATTTTACTTTAGCAGATTTGAAGATTTGATAACGACTGGGTCGACAAATTTCAAGTAGTGGTATGCCAAGCTGAGCATCTGTCTTACAATAGATATTCTCGTAATCGAGCTGTTGTTGAGCTCTTAGGCTTGTTTTTGTCCATTGAACCCATCGTTAAATTTAGCGAAGTTCTCATCTCGGTGAGATGGTAAAGGCTAAAAAACTAATCCTCATTCACACCCCATAACGTGACTATCGTTACCATCAGAATCAGTAAGAACAACTTTGTGGTAAGATGCTACTGAGGATGTTATTTGGGAAAGACCCCAGCCGGACCGCCATGCAGGAGCGGTAACAACGTTAAGAAAATGGCAACGTTTATTTGTTGTAATACCGCGTTTATTTGTTTCGAGTCGGATCAGTCGTTGTAAAATTGATGTTCGTAAGCGATGCGCAGTGTTGTGCTTAACTCCACCCGGATCTGGTCATTTCTCTGAAATCTGTTCACGACTGTTTTGGTATGAATAGCGGTCCGGTGAGACTGATATGAAGGTATCGAGCTTGTTCGGCTTTGAATCATCCGACTCATGTAACGTGTTCTCGATTATTCTTCAACTTCAATAGTTTGACGTTGTTTGAGAACGTTAGGTACCCAGTGGACCTCAATGTTTAAAATATTTTGGACTTTCACGGATTCGACAAAGGTGCTGCCTGTCTTGAGCTACCTTCTAAGAAAGCGTCGGTTTGGTAGACACGATTCTGTGGTCACTTAAGTACACTAAGACTGCCGTCTAATATCCTTTCAATTGTTGCCAAGCTAACTTAATGACGCGCGATTATATACACGCATTAAAAGCCACGCGAAGTGTAGTCCGATTATAGATTCGAAGCATCACTTCAGCGCGATGTGATTAGTTCTTCTTTTCATTGCAGTGCAGACGGACGTGCCTATCATGTTGTTCGTTGTTAAATTTTGTATTAACTTTCCAATGGAAACAAAGCCAGGGGTGACGACACTATAAAGCTCTAATAGGCCTTGATCGTGCACCAGCAGCAATTTTACTAAACCCCAATGGACAACGAGTTTAAATGATGTCTCCCTTCTGATTTATCATTGATCATCTAACAGGTAAAAAAAATTATCCTTAGATACACAAAACTGTAATGCTGACACGCCTACACCAACCTGATTTTTTGGAGTACATGCCGAAATAAAATAAAGGTGACCACAATTTTATGTAACTACATCTTGATGTTGTAGCCGATTTCTTCAACCCATTTGCCTGTCTTTATTACATATCCTCATCCATGTAATTTTTTTTCAAAGTACTATTTATCGCCTCTAGGACAGGTAGTTATGTCTCGTCGTTGTTTCTCTTCGAGCAGTTTTGCTCGTTGATTCCTTTCCCGTGGAAAGAACCTCACCTGTTGTTGAACTAAGAGGGCATCAGCCATCGATGCGTCGTACTGACACATAATACATTGATCGAGACTTAGCCACGATACTGTATCGTGTGGTGCACACCGCTCGGCAGTGAGGCCTGAGAAAAATTCTGGTTTGATCACGAGGTCGTGGGGGCATTTTCATTTTTTTCCTTCCGCGTTTTAGAGCGCTGTACGACGCGCTAAGCGCGATGTACATCAAGATTCGACACACACCGGCAAACCTACGATGCGTGAGGCTAATGGGATCCGATCATAACAGCAAAATCAAACAACTACGATATATTTCTGTTGAACGATCCAGTTTTTACTGCTGTAACAGTTTATGTAATGCGTTTTCTCTAGGTAATATCTGCAGTTTGACTTTGTTCGTTGAGATTGGTACGGCCAAGGTTTTTCTCTGTTTGTCTCGTGTATTTCGACATGTCAATCCCGTTTTGATTTTGCGACGCCTTTCCATATCGTGGGGCTTCGGCCTTTATCCAGCCAGCTCGTCGAACCAGATGTTATTCAATACTGCTATTGAGAATCAATAAGCAAGTTCGTAACGATAGTGATTGTACTGATGAGTACGACGGCGATTAGTGGAAAGTCGAAAGGAAAGATACCAATGATAACTTGCATGAACTAATGCTGACCAATCGTTTCACCAGTCACTGTAAGAGACCAAAGAAGCTCATCATCTCGTGCATGATGCGAACAGTGCGCTTACTGTGAACAGACACAATCGATGTGCTGTCCCCATAGTTCAGCTTATGTCGCCTGATACCATACCAACTTATTTGAACCTACTGCTGAATCGCTACGACGGTGTCGACGCTCTCAACACTGCTAGCTCAAACGCTACCACGGCAAACGCCCTTATGTCGGCTTCCCTTGGGGGCAGGCCGAACCACGACGCTCCCACAACGCTTGGCAATAACACGAAAGCGGACATGAGATGTCCTCTTCATGGTGGTCTTTGCTTGATGACGTTGTTGCTCTTGGGCGTATTGATGATCACCGCTTTGAAAAGTGAGTAGACTAGGAAGGTAAATCAAGGAAGAGGGAGGGCAATCATTTGGAGCTACCGTAGGAACTCCCATTACTCCCATAATATAACAATCCCTTAAAGGTACGCGAACAAACGCCGTATATTTGTAAAGGCCTAAACAAAGACGGGATATAGTTTTTCTATGAGCTTGAAATTCGATTTGGATGGAAATTGCTATGCGAAAATTATAAGAAATTTTATTTTATTTGTCTTAATCAAGTATTGTTTAATGGTCAAATGTATTAAAGATTTTATGTAAATAAATTTTCAGAATCACCTATTTTTAGGTATAACATTAAAAACTCGCCTTTATTGTGGTCTAACCGAAGTGGATTTTGCGTGAATTTCGTAACAGACCTACGAAACGGCACGGCAACCTTACTATATTATATATTATAATAATAATATATTTCCTTCCTAATCTTTCATTCTCTTGATTATTTACATATGATAATAATTTTTTCCGATTCTGTGATTTGAACCAGCATGGCAGCATGCTTGTTAGTTATGGTTGCCATAGCAGGGCACTTAAAAATGCTACAAAAATTAGGCCACCCCATTGACTTCAGGCATACCCGTACGGATGAGCTAGGACGTTCGGTCGGCCTTGACGTTTTTCGACTGCTTTGTTGGCATGACAGGAAATGCCTTCCAGATGCGAGGATAGGTTGCTACCTATAGATGGTAACTAGGTGTACTATGCTCATCATAGTGACAATTTGACAATGTCGGTATATGCCTATATATATAAGGTTAGGCAGTTTGAGAGAGATGCTTGACAGTTTGAGCATTTTCATTTTACGTTTGCTGAAGTAGCAACAGAGTGAAATTGAGTAGAAAGTAATAGAAAGAGTCTGAAATTCTGTAATTATCAAGTAACTTTTCCCAGCAATGTATGTGTATTACAGTTATGTGTGTATATATATGATATAAAAAATGATATACTATTCGAATGATTGCAACATAAATTTTTATTTATATATTTACATTACAAAAAAATTACACGAAATATATAGCGTTACCTTTTACTGCAGATACTCAAAATTATTACTGTCCTAATCAATACTTGTCGATAACGGTGAGCTGTTGGTTCACAAACTCGATTGTGGCTTTGAGGTCTTCTGATGCACAAAAAATCCATCGATGCCAGGTCTCGAAAAGGGGCTGGATAACCTATTTTTTCGGCACATTTTCGTCCAACATATCTGTTTAGAAGACAAAATTCACCATCTACACCGAAGTCTTTGCAAATGGATAATAAAACAGATTTTAGCACTCAATCTAAATAGTTGGCACCAGTCACTGTTCTTTAAAAAATAACTGTCTAATTTAATCACTATTTAAGTTTGAAACACCCTGTGTATATATATTATAGTTATATATATAACTGAAATTTGCTAATTATGTTCCAGTCATCCCATAATACAATAATAGAATTTTTCCATGCTTATTAACACTATGTTAGAACTATAACCGCTTGATATAAAGTCAGACGTCTCTACACTTGGAAATCTTCGCCACATGCAAATTCTACAAATACGGCCTCTCAAACGGACAAACCTTCATTTCGCCTATATCAACACTGATCTATACTATTTTTTGCTGTTTTCTCTTTATTCCAGGCGGGACTCATACAGTTCAAGGAGGAGCATGAAGGAAGCGGGAGCGATGATTACGCTTCGGTGTGGCCTATTTTTCGGAACGCGTTTTGTGGAGTGGCGGGCGTGGCGATCGGTGCATTGGCTCTTGGCGCCTTTCTAACGTCGAGATCGTAAACGGCAACCTTCGTGAATAACTTCTTTTTGCCAGATGCTTTTGCCAGAGCATGAGTTGCTTGTCTTGCGGGAGTCGCTCGGCTCCAACCCTTCTATATTTGGCAATGGACTGGCAAGCTGAAATGGTAATTCGGATAACTATGCGGCCTTGATCGAATCGAGCGGACGATTTTTTTCATCTATGTAGCTTCCACTCAGTTGGCTGACTCATCAATAAACGAGTAATCTAGCAAATGACTTACCTAAGGATGATTACAAAAGTTATCGCCATCCTTTACGATGAAAGAATTCAGCTACACATTTTCGTCGCAGAGTAGCAAACAGTTCGACCAATCCCTTGGACATCATGCGTTCAAGTCAGGGTCAGTAATTCGTATCTAGATAATACACTCAGGTCAATGTAGAATCGATAAAAATGAAAAACAAAAAATATACGGTGAGGTATGAATGGTAACGCGGATGAGTTGGAGAAGCTATTCACGAAAAGGCAAAACTTGAAAAGACAAAAAACATGTTGAAACAAAAAAAAAGACTGAAAAATAAGAGAACATGGCGAAACGAATATAGGCGAAAGACAAAAACAAATAAAACGATTTCTAACAAGGCATAAGGGACATAGATAGAGATAAACACAGACACAGAGTAATAATTAATATAAGCAGAACTAGTCGCACGTGCGTACGATGTACGGGAGTTATATGCGAGTTAAAGCAAATTGTGTATGTGCGTCCACCAAGGGCAAAACGCAAGAGTGTCAGCGCAATTGCTTTTTCAGACTGACGTTTGTCGCTAGGCAACGCTTGCTAGCCACAACACAGTGGACAACAAAACAGATATCACGAAAGTTATTCAACAGCTTTCCACTTATGACTTGTAATTACTAACTTGTAACAACATGAGCCATACAAGACTCAGTGTATTTGCTGCAAGCACAACAACAAGGACGTCGGTCACAAATACGACAGATGGGTAGAGCCTAAAAAAAGCAAAAATATAATCGTCTACAGTTGACAGCACGGCGCTAAAATGTGAAGTGGTACCAGTGTGTGGACATCTATCTTCGCTGTTGTCATTCTTGTCTACTATAATGACATGATTTTCGTACGAGACAAATAACTACGTTCCAAAATCATCTTATTTTTTTTTCAGCAGGTACTGAGCATTTATACTCTTTGATTTTTTTTCGTGTCCATTGTACACGTCACAATATGCCCTCTTCCTACAGCGGTTTCCTATGGCTAGAAAGGTGGAAAAGATATTCCGTGAGTCTGGTGAAAAACATCCGCCAATCTTAAAGCGAAAAACCACCATTATTCCTTCAAAATTTCCATATACTTTTCTTTAATTGCTAACTTCTGCAATATTTTATATCCTTTTTTTTTTATCAGCCTACCGTTAGTATTTGACTAATTGAAGCAAAAATCCAGAGCTGAGTCGTTTCAACTCGAGTAAAAATCTTATAGATGAAATAAATAATTTCGGGCTCAATTTAAGGACGAAATAAGCTTGTTTCTTTAGCCGGAAGAAATTTTGAAAATACCGCTTTTTTTTTACGAAAGAGTGACTAAAAACTACCATGTGCCAAGTGCGACTTTGAATACTTGGATAACTTCGGTGCGGTGACAGCGTAGCATTTACATATGCAGGGCTTCACCACTACAGAATCTTATGTCATAAATAAGACGGGTTGAACAAGCTAATCATTATTACATCATTTCAGATGGTCCCCTGAAGGTGGCCATTTTTCAATCACAACACTTGCATACGCAGTACACAAAACAGCAACGAACATATAAATTTTGTATGAACTAATCGTATTACAAATTGTATGTGTTATATATACATATATA